>NW_026857960.1:0-81173 GCF_026571515.1 Ruditapes philippinarum
TTCTTCCTATCCACTTGTTCACTTTACCATAAATTATGTCATATAAACATTGCTGTAATATTCAAGTATCAAACAAACTAGTTCACTTTAAAAATACAGAGATTCTTGTATTGCCTTTTACTGCAAAAACTTTTTTTATTGGCAAGCAATAAAAAAGTCGAGCGCGCTGTCTTACGGACAGCTCTTGTTATTATAAACTGTAAGATATTCAGACTTTAAGTATATCTTTGTAACATCCGTCCCCTACCCACAAAGTCCGCAAGAGATGTAATATTTTGAAAAAGATGTCCAAAAAGTTATCCTTTCTTTCCAAAAATATTGTTATAGACACCCTAAGGTACTTAAAAAAGGCAAATATTGTCTTGTATGTTTAACTTTATTTTTTGACTTAGATGCTAACACAATTGGCCTATTTACTGTGCAACAGGCAATGTGGAATTCTCTCTATCATGTGTGAGGCTAGACTCGCTTTTCTTTGAAAATCCATTTTGGGGACAAATTCACCAATTTTGGTGCTAGATTGCTCAATTTTGGGGGCCGCATTGACCAACTTGAAATAATGAAGTGCCAGATTGACCAATTTAGGGCTGGGTTCTTCAAAACTTATACATGCATAGAGGGATTTTAATATAACTTGGCACAAATGTTCACTATAGTGAGGCGGAATGTCGCATGCAAAATTCAGGTCCGTGCGGTCACACATAGGGAGTCAAAGTTCAGATGTAGATATGAAAATGTGTATTTGGACAGGGATTTTTTTTTTGGCTTATTTTATAGCTGATATTCGGTCATATTCCCAATTCTTATTGGAAATAGTATATTATTTCCCGAATCCACAGGAAAATATTCCAAATTGAAAGTTACAAAATAAAAAATATTGAATAATAAATTCTTAAATCTTTTAAAATAAGTGCTTCTTCACTGTTACGGTGTTTAAATGTTTGTAGATGCCATCCTAGACAGTTAATGTGTGCATTCATTTAATCATTGCAAAATTTAACAAATCATCACTGAAATGCCCAATTCCATGGGTATGGGTCATGTTCCCAAAGTCCTGGAAAAAAAAACTGTTGGACCATTTAGTCATCATTTATTGAGGGATTGAAACGCAAATTGTCATTATCATGACTACTGGTGTGAAACATTTAATTAAGGTTAATATAGTCAAGGTCAATAAAGATGATAAAAATTAAAATATTAACATATTGCCTAGAGCCAAACTTCTACATTTTTCAGGGATTTAATGTAACTTGGCACAAATGTTCAACAATTTGAGGCTAAGTATTGCGTGCATAATCAAGTCCCTGCTACCAAAGTCAAGGTCACATAGAAAGGTCAAAGTTAAGATAAAACAAAAGATGTGTACAGGGACCATTTAGTCATCATTTATTGATTGATTGTAACAC
The DNA here is from genome assembly GCF_026571515.1 of Ruditapes philippinarum. Lineage (NCBI taxonomy): Eukaryota > Metazoa > Mollusca > Bivalvia > Venerida > Veneridae > Ruditapes > Ruditapes philippinarum. Next base: position 1,407 of record NW_026857960.1, read on the forward strand.
AAATGATAACAATCATGACTACAAGTTTTAGGTTAATATTTGCAAGGTCAAGGTCACTAGAGATGATAAAATATCCAGATATTGTCCGGATATTGCCCATAGCATATCTCCAATATGCATATATATAAGCCCTCATCTCTGTCAAAAGCTTTTGTGATGCAGACAGGCGTATTTTGCCACGATGTTGCCCTTGTTTGGCACTTCATTTAAAGTTCACCAATTTTTATGGATTGTTTTTTTTTTGTTTTTGTTGGGTTTTTTTTTGCAAAAATTATCAAATTGATATCTTTTTTATTTTTTTTTATTCTTTTTTAGGTTGAAAAGATAACAAAAGAAAGTTTAAAAAATGCTAATAACAAGAAACTGAAGGACAGAGAAGTTAAACTAAAGGCAAACTTTCGCAGGTAAGAAAAAAGTTTCACTAGTTGAAAGTTACCAAAAATCGTTGGGATTTTATAAAATAAATTGATATAAACATAACAAATAGATCTACTTGTAATTGCATTCCTACCAACTTCCATATAAAATTGTTATCATAGAAAATATTTGATGTTTAACTTTAGATAATTGATTTATGTCTGCATATAATGCTGATAAACAATCTTTTGTTTTGCAAAATATCACACAATAAATTACAGAACATTAATGTAAATGAGTAATTGTACATAAAGGCTGATGTCTGATAAATTGTTAGACATTGATTTTCAATGAGTCTCTGGTTAAATTTGTTAATATAGATATTTTTGCTATAATTGTGTGACTTGCACTAATTATTTATTATTACAGTTGCTATGAGCTCAAACCCCAGATCACAGAATTGCTACAGAGGGCCGAGGAATTGACAGAGGTATAAAATTGGAACTTATAAATTTCCTAAACATTTCTACTATATGTATCTTGGAATTCTTCCCTTTGACATTGATTGAATTACTTTGCAAAGAAGTGCCATTAGATAAATAATAAGGTACAATAAAGTTCACTGTTGAAATTGATAATGATGATTATAGTGATGATGATTATAAAATTGTTTTGTTTTTTCAAATCAGTTTTTTTGGGGGGAGTGAAATTTTGCTTGTAACCCTTATTGTGCTGGAACAGAAAGTGATAAGCATTTTCCACTAGTATAGAGCTATATCAGTCTGCACTTATGTGCCATGTGACAAGGCTGTCTTACAGTAAAATTTCATCTTGATATCCCTAAAATTGATAATAGATAGATCCAAAAATGGAAGCTGGACAGGTCCATTTCACAATATCAGTGGGTTTAGATGGAAAACACTTTTCATTAGATTATTTACATTTGTTATTAGATTGAGGTATGTCGGCGGGCGGGCGGACGGACAGGTTGGTGGGCGGGCGGGCGTAAATAATTTCTTCTGTGCGCAACTCCTTCTACATTTCTCAACGGATTTTGACCAAACTTTCATAGAAGCTTTGTCATCAAGTGCCCTGGCGCATATTGTCGGGGTTTTGCGATTGGATAATATTTGACCTAATTATGGCCCTTTGTTTTTTTTCCTTATATAGAATATATAGTGAACAATTTCTTCTGTGCTGAACTCCCTCTACAATTCTCAACAGATTTTGTTCAAACTTTCACAGAAGCTTTGTCATCAAGAGCCCTGGCGCATGTTGTCAGGGTTTTGTGATTGGATAATATTTGACCTAATTATGGCCCTTTGTTTTTTTTCCTTATACAGAATATATAGTGAACAATTTCTATCGTTGCGCAACTTCTTCCTACATTTCTCAATGGATTTTGACCAAAACTTTCACAGAAGCTTTTCATCAAGTGCCCTGGCGCATTTTTTTCGGGGTTTTGTGATGGATAATATTTGACCTAATTATGGCCCTTTGTTTTTTTTCCTTATACAGAATTATCAATATATAGTGAACAAATTCTTCTGTGCTGAACTCGTCCTACATTTCTCAACGGATTTTGTTCAAACTTTCACAGAAGCTTTGTCATCAAGTGCCCTGGCACATATTGTCGGGGTTTTGTGATTGGATAATATTTTACCTAATTATGGCCCTTTGTTTGTTTTTCCTTATACAGAATATATAGTGAACACTTCTTCAGTGGCAATTCCTCCTACATTATTCATGTTTTACATTGCACATAGTTACATTGTTTGTTGCTTGTATTTGTATTTCAAATACAACATATTTATCTACAATGGTGATAATTGAAAACCTGGTTTCATGGCATTGCCATGTTTCTTGTTTACTGTTTAAAGGATTTATAACAATTCTGTTAAAACTTTAGATCTATCCCTTTATTATTCTTTATTGTTGAACATTTAAAATTCAACTTGATTCTATTGTTCAAGTGGTAAATTTGAAAATTAATTACTTAAAATTATTTAGGGTAAGTGCAATTTTGAAAAAAATGAATAAAGATACTTTTAAAGTACATGTCTTTGGGTGTAAAAACTAGTATGAATTCTAATATAACATACTATATATATTTTTTGTTTTCCATATACCACCATTTTCTTTGAAATGATTTACATTAAATTCATTGAGATACTGTTTTTTTTTCAGGAGAATGAAGGGCCCAAAGTTAAAAATTTTGAACAGAAGAAGAAAAAAGAAACAGATAGAATAACAACATGGCAGGTTAGTGATATTATATAATGAAAAACTGTCATAACATGTTATGATACTTGGTAGTTGATTTGTATTTTATCCTAAACATTTTCCAGTATGAACTGTTGGTCAATCACCATTATAAAAGTCAATACAGTCAAATGTGTATTAAGCGACCACACAAGGGAAACATCCCAAAACAGTCGCTTAATGAAACGGTCTCTTAAGACAAAGCCTGTTAAAAAAAAGTCAAAATTCATACATGACATCTTTCTTTTGTAGTGGGAATGTTTTTCAACTTCATTTATATAAATTAGAATGCTCCGATAATCTAAATGGATGCTAATGTAAAAATTACTTTCTGATATTTATTCACAAAACAGTTTTGATCCATTACATACATGTTTGACATTCTTCCAGAATTTTTAAACTTCTCCATTGTTTTTCCTTGTCTCCAACACGAAAATCCTAATAAGTGAAGATGTTTTCTGTTGTGCGTTTTCATTTAAAAAAAAAACTACATATATTTGTTACGATTAATTTAATTGCTGATCAAGTTCAAGGTCAATTCAATGCAGTCTAAATTGGTATAGAGTTTTTATTTACTCATGATGTTTTCATATGAGTATTATGGTATTCAGCAAAAACCAATTAGATGTAGAAATCTAGTTGAAATATGAAATATAAAGACATTGTGCCTAAGTATCAAGACACAAAACTTGGTAAAAATTTAGTCTAAATTTGTAAACTTTATCTGAAAGACTTAACAGGTTAGCATGTTGGATTTCAACTGAAGTATTTACAGATTTAGAAATGTAGAGATCAATTGATGTAAAATGTGCATGAAATATGAAGTCTTTAGCTGAAATATGTGGAAATTTAGCTGAAATATGAAGAAAATTGAAGTGTGTGTATGAAGAAATATAGAAATATAAAACTCTAGCTATTTAACATATTCAGAAATTTAGTAAGCCATGTTCATATTCTATAACTATATATTAATTTCAGACCCAGGTTGATGATGCTATGACAAAACTCCTCCCTGATGAGGAAGGAACAGCATATCTGAAGTAAGTTTTACATTTTTAGAACTACAAAGTTAGACAGTTGAGCAGGACACTGCTTTGTTTGTTTTTAGCTTGACCATTCAAAGAAAAGGGAGCTATTGTACTCCACCAGGTGTCGGCATCGCCCGAAAAACTACTGAAGGTTTCACACACTTATTTTAGAGCATTATAGGTCACTGACAAAGGCCCATAACTCTAACATAGACGTTGACAGAAATATTGCCCTTTTGAACTAGGAAAATTCTACAATATTCCAGCTGTTGTTTTACTATCAAGCACTTAGAATAATTGAGCACACTGTGCTACTGCCAGCTCTTGTTCAAGTTTATACAAGTGCGGGAATGGACAATATGGTTTAGACCTATGGCATCCTTGCCAGTCCCCTGCTGTAGCCTCTTCGTCATGATGCTCTGCTCTGCCTTAATCCTGTCAATAGTTTGTAGATGGAAATGGTGTACAATAATATTTCCAAGGGATGTTCTTTATGAAACTACTTTTTCTAGGGGCAATCCTCTCAAGTTAGTCACGGCAGGTCAACCAATCTTCCCAGGTACTTGGGATGACTTAATTTTGACATGTTGTGTGCCTTCTCTGCAACATGCACACATAGAGAGAGAGTTGGAGAAGAAGACACTACTGTATCTGTTTGATTATTGATATGCAGTTACAGACTTCACACTAGTAGTTTAAAACTGATTTTGATTAGGGATTACATCATAATGATCCAATTTAAAAGGTTTAAGCCTCTTCCTAGAAGATGGCCTAGATAGAGACTAGTACTGCAACCCTGAAGTTCACTGGGGAAGTAGTCTATAGTAGTCTATTTTACTTAGTTATGTAAAGAATTAAGAGACTACTTGTCCACAAGTACTGGCAGGACTTGAAAGCAGCCTTAAAAATGATTCTCTAATGAAGTTCATTTTTAAGGCTGCTTTCAATATATAAGACTGTATAACAATATAATGTAGATACCATTCTATTGATGTATAGGTATATTTTGTTTTTAAAATATTATTAAATTTTTAATCTTCATCAGAGAGTTAAAAAAGGAATTAGGAGAAGGTGATGAAGATGAGAAGGGTGATGATGATGAGGATGATGAGGAGGAGGAAGAAGAGGAAGAAGAAGAAGAGGATGATGAAGATGACGAGGAAGAAGATGATGAAGAAGGTGACGAGACTGCTGGGGAAACTTTAGAGACACCTAAGAAAGGTAAAGAGAAAATTGTTAGATAAAGATATTGTTTTTGTAGTCATTGATGAAGCAGTTAAGCATATACATTAGAGAATCATTTTTAAGGCTGCTTTCAAGTCCTGCCAGTACTTGTGGACAAGTAGTCTCAGATTGAAAAATGGAGCTCTTAATTTTTTGGCCATACAGTGTTTATACTCCTTTTCAAAGATATAAATTAATGTCAGTTCATTAATGTTATCATAAATTATATATTAATGTCTGTTTTTGTTGAAGGCGATATTTTTGTGATAAGAGATAGAGAATACATGGTTGATGTCATGATAGAGAAGGTTTATCCGTTGAGTGAGAAAGTGTATCTTGGCAAGCTTCAGCGAGCCAAGATTCACTTTTGCATTGAACCGGATAAACCCTCTCTAACGCAACATCAACCATGTATTTGATTTATCCTACTTCATAGTCATATCTTTAAATTATTTAAATGGTTTCTTTCTTACTTTCCCACAGCGTCTATATGTAATATTTTTTTGCTGCTGACCATGTGATGACATCATATGACGTAATGACTGGAGGATAAAAAATGGGACAACTGTCTTGTTGGAAAATGAAACCTTTGCCTGCAAAACACTATTTTTAAGAAAATTGTCCACTTTTTTCCTTTTAAAGTGTCAAAAACAGAAAAAGGTAAACCAGATGAAGATGATGATGAAGAAATTGAAGAAGAAGTTGAAGAAGACGAAACAGAAGGAGAGGAGGAAGTTGAAGAAGAGGAAACAGAAGAGGAAGAAGATGAGGAACAAACAACTCCTAAAAAAGTAGTTCCAAGGTATTTGCTCTTTTTAAACATTGATCCATTTGTTTAGCAACATCTTCCAAAAAGAGGAGAATGATATTAATTTTTGACAGAATTGTTTCTTCAAAATGTTGATATTGGATCTGTGGAATTAAGACCTTGGTTGAGTATAAATGACATTAGCTTTGTGCAATTAGGTGCTTGTTGGGGGTGTATATGACATTAGATTTGTGGATTTAAGACCTTGGTGAGGAATTACTTCTTTTCATGTAATAACTGAGTTAAGGGCCAGTTACAAAGACAGTCAGTCCCCAATCGGTAATTTAATTTTAAATTTACTCGCTGTTATGATCGGTTGTCATGCATGATTTTATTTCTGGTTTTCTGTGTAAACGGCCATCGGTGACAGAAAGCAAACTTAAACGGGGTTGGATCGGTAATAAAAATGCTGAAATACTATCGGTTTTTTATCGTTTGTAAATCGGAGCTAAATCGGGCGTAATGCTGATTAATCGGTGTTTGATAGCTAGTCATCAGTGGTTTAACACTTTCCGTCAGATATGGCCAATGATTCATATTTGGTTATCTTTGTCCGATCAGCGATATCGATGATTAAGAGCTTGCATATCTCGTGATATAGGTTGCTGTTGGTTATTTGTAAAATATTTTCACCGATCGAGAATTTTAAACAAGTTTAAAAATCCCAATCGGTAATTTCTCACTGATAAAACTTATCTTTCCCCAGTAGCAGTTGGTGGAAAACAGGTGACCAATAGGTGATATCGGTGTTAAATGCGTTGTCATTGGTTTGCTCCATAATTTGGCTTAAAAAACTACCGATCAATCACCAATGGCTCTATGTAACTGGGGTGTTAAGAAAGATTATACATTTTATCCTACTTTGCTGTTTTATGTTCAGAAGTTACCACTTGCAGTAAATATTGTTATTATTTGACAGAATCCATGAACACTGATTAGATAATTGCTGCTGTTAGTATATGACTGTTATTGGTATTCCAGAGAACAAGGATATTACCTTGTACATGTACTGTGTAAAAATCACATTGTCAGCATTTGCCATTTTTGAAGTTTTTAGCAACACCAGTCCTGTTACCTTTCAGTTTATTGACATATATAGCAAAGGTTTTCATGTGAGCATTAAAACTGTTTTGGATTCCTTGTTTACCAAATGAATGAATTGCTTCTGTATGATAATTCTACTCCTTAGAATAGTTTCCTTGATAAGACTAGCAAAGCAAAAAACAACAACTAGAAAACATCATGATTGTAGATGCATTAACAACATTTTCATAACCTAATGTACAGTTACCATTGATTGATATTCATTCTTTAAATTGACAATATAGTAAGACAGAACCAAAATCTGCCAAGAAGACTGAAGAAGAAGAAGAAGAAGAAGATGATGATGATGATGAGGAGGAGGAGGATGAAGATGAAGAAGATGATGAAGAAGAAGATGAAGATGAGGAAAGTGATAAGGAAGAAGGAGATCTAGAAGTTACTACTACTGTAAGCATACTTTAAGGAACTCCATTGAGGTCAAAAAGGCTGAAACATAAAATTTGAAATTCTTACATAATTCAAGAGAAACACTTAAAATAGAAATATCTGCGAAGGATAACAAAGAAATTCGAATTGTATTGATTATCAATTTTTTATGAGATCTTGATCTCGATATCAGGGTCATTTTGTGCAATAAAAAATGACAATGCTGGAAAATCTAGGCAAGGGAATGATCAGAAAATTTGTATTTCCAGTCACTTCATGTCAAAAAACCTCAGTTGAGTCTTTTTAATGTTTAAATGATACCATTAGAAACTTCCAGTACATAAATATGTTAAGTGGTTTTGCTCAATTTTTTTCACATTGTGACAGTAAAAGATTCTAATGCTGGTGTGATGTAAATGGTTCGTAACTGTAAATACCAAAAACAGAATTAACTAATCTCTGACCTGAAATTGAGTTCATCGAAGTCTTGATTTCTTAGAAATGATACTGGATTAGTGTCTAATCTATAACTTAGCCAGGCCAGGTGCTTATTATCTACTTCATAGTAATAAGTGAAAAAAATTGTTTTATAACAGTATAAAATAACTTACATGTTTATAAGATGGATTGAAAAAAGATGCAAATTACTCTTTTTATTAACTCATTCTTAGTTCATTGAGTTATGGGTGTTGAATAAGGTTCTTGTATTTTAATATTATAATATCATATCATAATATATATATATGTATAATATAATTTCTTTTATCAGTGTTGTATTATTCTGTGGACAAATACTTTGTGTGTATTTTAAGCCCGACTATTGGAAAAATAGGGTGAGATAATGTACTCACCCTGGCATCGGCATCACAATTTTGTCAGATTTTGTGTGCAAGTTTGTCTCTCCAGACTACTGAAAGGAATGGGTCGGAACTTCACACACTTATTTTCTATGATTATCTAAGGTGATGAGCACAGGTCCCATAACTTTAAGTCACATTTTAACAGAGTTATGCCCCTTTTCTTACTGTCAAGTACTAAGTATATTCAAGTGTACTTTCTTACGGACAGCTCTTGTTAATAAAAGAAACCATTGCCTAATTTAGTGTGTTGAAAAAAAATGAAGATACAAAAGTACATGTGTAATAAGATAAATTTTTGTTTTGTTTGTGCAGGGTCGATTATTTGAAGCCATATATGACTTTTCCAGTAAAGAGAAGGGTGATCTTAATTTCAAAGCTGGAGAAGTACTTACTATCATTACTACACAGTAAGTAAATTATTTGTTAGTCATTTTTACCTTAGAACCACAACATTTTAGGAATAATTGTACCAGTTTCCATGTTTTGTGAAAAAAGTTTACATTTTTACATTTCCACCACAATCATTTAAATGTAGTCACATATTTTTCAGTATTTCTTATATATAGATTATGTAAATGGATTGTAGAAAACTATACATGTAGTGTATTTTATACATTTTTTTTTATTGTGAATTAACTAATTATGCAAGTACACATACACATAACTAAAGCCTACTACATTATAAATATTCATTATAAAAGGGAGAGCACACACAGAAATACGTTCCCAGGTTTATACTTGAATACTTTAAAGTCTATTTTAAAGGAATTATTTTAAATATACCAATGTATGTTAATTCAGGGAAAAAGAACTTTTACTTGTCGATATTTCCTGTGTCAATTGTAATTTAACCAAGTGTATTAGTATAATACATTTATGTTCATTTTTTTTTCATCATTGTATCATCCACCTATAATAAAACATTTCAGACAGGAAGGGAGGTATACATATATTTGTTTTTCTGTGATAATGTTGTGTGCACATTTTAAATTATGATTTATAATATAATAACTATTGTAATATATTTCTTTGTAAAAAACATGGCTAATCATGTGTTTGGTTGTAGCTTTAAAACAGTAGAACAGGGTTTCATTTAATATATCTGTCTATAGAACTTGTAACCATATGTTATGAAAATAGACCTATACCTACAGTACCGATTCAGACCAATCTTTACCTTTATGTCTATACTGTTGATTACTCAATACATAGAGGGGCACCTGAGGTCTTCCTCAACAAGTAATCCTTGAAAGTCACCATATGACCCTTATAGTGAAACTCAAACTCCAAAAAACTCAGTTTTAGTATTTTGATACAGAAATTTCCTGAACTATAAATGGACTGTTCCAAATTCAAAGCTGAACAAGTCCAATATAAAATACAAAATTAAAAAATGATAAGGGTCAATCTTCTGAGCACTGTTTGTTGTAATTGCAGTGCTATGATTTCTCTAGTATTGTGTCAAACTTGTTGGCTTATTCACACAATTTTGATAACACTCTTATTTTATGGGCAGTTGTAATTTATTGCTTAGGTCTTGAAATTTTGGATTGTTTAGGTCTTGAAATTTTGGATTGTTTTAATAGCTCAATGGTTGTAAAGGTCTTCTTTTTTTTAATAAAAAGGGGTATGGGTATAGTTGTCACCTGACCTGTTGGCATTGGTTAAACTTTTTTTCCTTGACCTATATTATATGTACTTGTGTAATGAACAAAAAAATTACATACCTGTATGACATGAGGTCATATTTACACCATTTTTTTATGGGGAAAAACTCACATTGTCACTTTTCTTTGTTCAATTGTTAGATTGGTCAAGTGATTTGTTTAAACAAACTGACTCGTTCAGTCTCCTGTGCAAAAGTCCTTTTAAGGCACAAATTTATTGTACTTTTCTGTCAAAAATTTACTTTTCTGATTTGTTATTATTGTGGTTAAACATATTCAATTTTAGTTTTATACTGTGTTTAAGTGATGAATGATATCTGAAATGTATAAATGCTATATAAGTAACAGTTGTATTAAGAGTTATCATAAATATCAATACATTAAGATCTATATTTTAGACTTTCGAAACGAGAATTTCAGTGAGCTTTATTTTTTCACGGTTAAGTGCTATGTTTTATCCATGTTATTTTATATTTTACAGAGAAGATGGTTGGTGGGAGGCAGAAAATGAGAAAGGGGAGAAAGGCTCTGTACCGTCTACATATCTCAAGGTTTGTAATCATTCTTTATCATACTATTTGTCATAAGCTATTTTTATCTATGCAAGCTATTTTATCATTCTAAAGGTTATATCATCATACTTGGCGTGTGTATATTTCAGCATGCTTTTTTTAGGGTTTAAAGTGGATAGGTCAACAATTGGCCCATTTTCCATAGGTATTTCAAATATATTGATAAAAACAGTAGAACTTTATTATATGGATATTTTCATTTATTATTTTTGCTTGAAAGAAATTGTTGATAAAGTTCTAAATGATTCAGTATGAACATTTTAGAAATGATGAATAATAATATTCTTTGCTAGAACAATTTATTTTGTGTATATTAATATATGTGATATCGAACAATGTATTTCACACTTGAAAACAGCATCCATATGTCTCAGACTTGAGAATTGAAGGCATAAGATAATAAAGTATAATGAATTTTGTTACATTTTATTTTTGTTTTCCTTTTTTAGATGTTCAATAAATACAAAGATGTTCAACAATCAGATGAAGGTAAGAGAAAAAGAAGTTTATGTTCATTTTAGGTATCATCACAGCCATAATTCCAGGTCTTGGTGATATATGATTATATATGCTCATAATTCTCCAATGGATGCATTGAATTATATTTTCATGAGTGTCTCAACCTGTCTAGTTCTATCTTACCCCAACAAGATTTATTCAGCTAAATGCTATTTGACAGTGCATTGTGCTGGGTGTATCAGTGGTCGTTTACTTCATTATATTTAACTCCTGCATAGAACTAGGAATTCTGTACATGTAATATAAGAAAATTATCAAGTTTACACACTCATATATTCCTCGTTTTACTTATTAGCTATCCCATGGCTGATGTATTGTACAGAGAAGCAGAGGAGGGTTTTTCTCTACCAGGAAGATGTTAACGTTTCTATATGCAGTATGATTTAAAACAAAGCTAAAGGTGGAAAATATTTTATTATCAAAATGATAATCTTGAGAGAGTTGTAGCCTTAGAATTTGTAAAATTATGGCTCTTTTTGTAGCTTGTGCAAAGAAAAATGTAAGTTCTGGTAAAGAATCCAAGTCCATTTCAAAAGAAGTTTAAGCCTTTATTTGCTGGAAACAAGAATGAATAGCAACAAGAATAGAACCAGTCCAGCTTGCACAGACTCTATACTGTTGGCAACTCAATTTTTGTATAATTTTGATATTGAAATCCCTTTAACCTGGAAAAGACTGTTCCAAAGCAGGGTAATAACCACAAATTCAACAGGTTATGGGTTAAAACTGACACAAAACCAATTATAAAGTTGTTTATATTTCTCTCATGTAGAAGAAGAAGAAGATAATGAAGAAGATGAAGATGAGGAAGAGGAAGGTGAAGAAGGCACAGAGAAAAAGAGTAAAAATAAAAAACCTAAAAGGTAGGGGTGAACTTCTTTTTGAAAAATAAAATTACAAGTGCTGATTCTATGGTTTTTGGCATAAATTGTAGAAATGAAAGAACATACAAAAAAACTCCATATATCTGACAGTAAAATAATGTAATTATCTTCTGCTATCTTCTGATTCTTGTATTCATGCTAGTTTATGATGTGTTTCTATTGTCGCATTCAGAGTTACATTTTAAATTTAGGGAGCATCAACCTCATATATTTGACATTTGAAATATATTTTCTTGCTTAAAAATGTGTTTTCACATAAATTCTGAAGTTGTAACCACTCTGGTAGGGCAGGGTGTTTCAAGGATGCAATGGCTGAATTTGTTGAAATGATTCTATGAAATAAGTCTTAAAATAAGTTTGATACATAAACCTCTGTTATAAATTAAAGTGGATTTATAAAAAGGCATGTCAATGAAAAAAAAAAAAAGATTATTTTTATTGTGAAAAGTTCTTTTTTCTTAAGGTATGTGATAAATAGAGTATTATATTTGTGAAGGTTTATTACTAAATTTATTGAACATGTTGAATAAAATGTAAGACTGGCATACTAATTTATTCAATTAATATTCTCTATAGATAAAATATTTCGAACTGTAACGGTAATCTTTCCTCAAACTTTCCTCCATTTAGCTTGTAGATAAAGAAATATCACATTCTGGAATTTTTTTTTTTTAAAATGTAGTGAGATAGTTAAATGAATATCTTACGGTTGACCAAATTTAAACTGAAGAAAGGATTACAAAATTCCATACCCTTATATTAGTTTTGTGTTTTCATTCAAATCCATCAAGATTGTGGTATTTTATGGTCCAATGAGTAAAAGTTGTGTTGTCATATTAAATTATTAATGTAACTATGCATGTTCTTAGATTCAACAATATTTTGTTTTTAGCTCGACTATTCGATAAGAATAAGTAGAGCTATTGTAGTCACCCGAGCGTCAGCGTCGGCGTTGGTGTCCGCGTCGGCGTAACCACTTATGTTAAAGTTTTTGTAATAGTTCAAATATTTTCAAAGTCCATTGACATATGGCTTTGAAACTTGGCACACTTGTTCACCATCATGACCCCAACCTGTAGACAGGAGGAGGTAACTGTATCAAGCATTTTGACAGAATTATGCCCCTTTTTCGACTTAGAATTTATGTTAAAGTTTTTGTAATAGTTCAAATATTTTCAAAGTCCATTGACATATGGCTTTGAAACTTGGCACACTTGTTCACCATCATGACCCCAACCTGTAGACAGGAGGAGGTAACTGTATCAAGCATTTTGACAGAATTATGCCCCTTTTTCGACTTAGAATTTACGTTAAAGTTTTTGTAATATTCAAATATTTTCAAAGTCCATTGACATATGGCTTTGAAACTTTGAACACTTGTTCACCATCATGACCCCAACCTGTAAACAGGAGGAGGTAACTGTATCAAGCATTTTGACAGAATTATGCCCCTTTTTCGACTTAGAATTTACGTTAAAGTTTTTGTAATAGTTCAAATATTTTCAAAGTCCATTGACATATGGCTTTGAAACTTTGCACACTTGTTCACCATCATTACCCCAACCTGTAAACAGGAGGAGGTAATTGTATCAAGCATTTTTTTTTACTATCAAGCACTAAGAATAGTCGAGCGTTGCTGTCCTACCGACAGCTCTTGTTGTTTTTGTTTTTTTTCCCCCAAAATTAAGTCATTCCAAATGGTTTGCATGTAGAATTTTTTCAACAACATTTTTTTTTGTCAGATACTCAAACTATCCACACTATTTTGAACCGTTGTTAATTAATGTTGTTTTTGTTGTATAGAGATAAAGATAAAGAGGTATGGATATATCCCTGCTGGATGCAGACGACAATTTTTATGTCAATTTCACCTGAAACATTATACTTGACCTTTTTTCCCTTTCACTTTCCTTTATTCTCAAACTTTCACAGCTTCAAAATAAGAGTTACCTTTGTTAGTTCCCAAGTTATTTTTTCTTGAATTTATTAGACATGCAATTAAAAGCTTTTGGAAAATATTGTATTATTTTTCAGGATTAATGCATTTTTTAATAAAAATTGATGTATTTTACAGAAAAATTGAGGTATAAAAGAAAAAATATTGTTTTATATAGTGCCAATAGTCATTTATGATGCTATTTGTGTAAAGTTGTGAAAGTTGTTTCCCTTTGTTTATATGCACTATGGTAGTGGAAATAATATTTATGTGGAGTTACAGTAAGGTAGAGGTTTTTGATGTTTTTCAACTTTTGTATTAGGTACAGTAAACCTCGGATAGATTAGAATATTCATAGAGTAGAATAAAAAAATGCAGTGGCAATAGAAAAATTGTTCTATTTTGTTAAAGTGTTTGATTTTTTTCTTTTTTCAAAAACTTAAAACAAAATAAATGATAAATTCTTAAAATTTCACAATTTTTTATTTAAAAAAAAAAAACACAACAACATTGATTCATTCTTGTTTTTACTTTTTTAATTGTAAAAAAATGAAAAAATCACACAAAAACATTAAAGACAATGTAAGCCTTGTGACAGATACTGTTTTCCACCTCACTGTTACACTATACACAAATTTATATTTACTAACTCCACTAGTATTTATTTCCATTACTAAACTGCAGGATAATATTACAACATGCTTTGGAAATTAGAAATTATAATCATTTTCTGGAATCAATCCTAGATATTTAAGTTGTCTTCTTCTATTTTTCTCTCATTTATAATCATTTATTTCTTGTTTATGAAAAGACCCTACCCTTTTATCAGTTTGGCATTTGAATTTATAATTTCTTAAATGATTTATTCATCTTTTTTTTTATCAATCTAGAAAATTCTTTTATATCAAAGCATGTTGTTGTTATGGAAACAAAGTTACAAGATGTGTATGTTTAAAGTTAAATCCAGTTTCATTTTTAGTCATTTTGGTTGAACCTAATTTTGGACCAGTTCGACGGAAAATCTGAAACATTCTGGCACAAAACATCTAAAACAAATAACGCCCTAAAATTTATTGAATTACCATATACTTTAACTTTGTTTCCATTTTCACAGGTAGGTAGAATTTTTAATTTGCTTTCTGAAAAGGGGAGGTAATAATTTTTTCTATTCATTACCTCCCTTTAATTTTTGTTTGAGTGAAAGTTGCTTTGAGTTGATTGCGTGTTTTATTTCCATGCTAACAGTGGTAAACAACTGTGGGGCAGTTTAAAGAAAGCAGTAAATGAGGTATGTTTCTGTTGTCCATTATAACACCTTAAAATCCGAGCTTTTAGTTTGATAATTATATATTCAGTTTAGTTACAATAGTTAGCTACAGTAGTGTTCATGCTTTTTGCTGAAGATAATTAGTTTTCCGCACTTAGAATTTATTTCAATTTTATGAGAAAACAGCTAAAATTAGTCAATATATTTACTGGCATTTTCTTTAATTTCAAGTGTTAAGCATGCTTTAATATTTGGTCTAAAACTAAAGTTAAGATATGGCATACAAATAATGTTGACATTGAAAGTGACATATAAGTTTTCAGTTGATGTCCCTAAATCTAAGAAAAATATATGTGTGTTATTACTGCTGTATTTAGCTTGATATTTTCTCATTGGTTGTTTTTTGTTTGCTTTGTTTTGTTTTTTTACAAATGTGTATTTTATGTGATTTATTTTTGGTTTCACAGACTAAAAAGGTAATGTAACATATGCACCCATTTTGAAGGTAATAAAACACCTCTGTCAGACTGAACGATGTGATACTTTATAATCTGTTATATCTTTACTATTACTAATGACCAGTAACCAGTAGACTACAAAATAACTGGCAGTTGGCTATCTACCAATTCATGACAGTATATTGACTGAAATTAAGTCAATGACTTGATAAAATACCATTACAAACCCATCGTTATGCCATTAAAAACTCCATTATTTAGCAATGACAAACCCAATCAGTAAGCCATCTCAAATAGTATTGCCATTACAAACGCCATCATTATGCCATTACAAATTCCGTTATTAATTATGCTATTATAAACTCTTATCATTTATCTGTTACAATCCCCATTCTTAAACCATTACAACCCCATCAGTATGCCATTACAAACTTTTTAGCTCGACTATTCGAAGAATATGAGAGCTATTGTAGTCGCCCCGGCGTTGGCGTCAGCGTCCGCGTCGGCGTCTGCGTTGGTTAAAGTTTTTTGTAAAGTCAAATATCTCAATTATTGCTTGAGATATTTAATTGAAACTTACAATACTTATTTATAGTAACAAGGTACATCAGATTGACAAGTTGGATACTTCTGCCTACAATATTGACAGAATTATGCCCCTTTTTAACTTAGAAATTTTGGTTAAAGTTTTTTGTAAAGTCAAATATCTCAATTATTGCTTGAGATATTCAATTGAAATTTAAAATACTTTTTTATAGTAACAATGTACATCAGTTTGCAAAATTGCATAACTCTGCCTGCAATATTTGCAGAATTATTTGCCCCTTTGAAACTTAGAAATTTTTATTAAAGGTTAAAGGTCTTCGAAGATATTTACTTGAAACTTTACACATGCACTTAGGGTCATAATTGGAGGGTCATAATTGTATGTCACTGACCAAGTTCCATAACTCTATCTTGCATTAAGGCTGATTCATATCCCCTTTTCTACTTAGTCTCTTGGTTAATGTTTACATGCAAGTTTTACATATCTCAATAACTATTAAAGATATTTATTTAAAACTTCACATATGCATTTAGGGTCATAATTATAGGTCACTGACAAAGATCCATAATTCTATCTTGCATTTAGGCTGATTTTTCTCCCCTTTTTCAACTTAGAAATTCATGGTAAAGTTTTGCTTGTAAGCTCAATAACTACTGAAGGGTTTGTGCCTTTTTTGGGACAATTTTATGCATTCATAATAATAAAGCAGTGATTTACTTGATAAAGCATCTTAATAACAAGCCTTTGTACCTTTTCTGTCAAATTTATGTATTCATAGGTGATTAGTATTATTATACTCAATAAAACACCCTTGTGACATTACCTTCCGAATAGTCAAGCCAATACTGTATAATTAGACTCTCTCTAAGGCCTAGTACATGAATTTATAAAAAACAATTAGTCCTTTTGTGAACTTAAAAAATTTAACATTATCAAGGCTCTTTTACTATCAAGCACTTAGAATAGTCGAGCGTGCTGTCCTACCGACAGCTCTTGTTTGTTAAACCATTACAACCCCTATCAGTAAGCCATTACAAAGCCAATTAGTAAAAGAGTTTAATGACAGTGCAAAGTGCTTTTTTAGAAAGATGAGCATATTTTATGTAGGATAAGTATTACAATATGTTACAAACAATATATATCGCAGGTAACAATAAATATAATTGTAATTCATTTATATATTTTAAAATAATTTAAATTTAGATTTATGTCAAACTTTAAGAAGGTCTCCCTAAATTACATACAATAGAAACTGTACTTAAGACCACCCTGAAATTAAGAACACCCTGTTAGTTTGGTCCCCTAAATCTCATATATTGTGTGATACTAATCTTGACTTGTGAACTGTATAGCTAAGATGAATAGACTTGCACTTGCTTCAAAACATTTGCGTTGTAATGCTATGCGATTTTTTCCCACCAGGGACTAGGAATTATGCTGTCCAACTAGCTTATAGAAAGTTGATGATTTTAATCAGGTGAAGACTTGTACCTGATGTAATGCACAAAAGAGAACCAATTTTTACCATTAAAACTGGAAAGTTGCCTATGAAAACTGGAAAGTCTTCCTATGAAAACTGGAAAGTCGTCATATGAAAACTGGAAAATCGTCCTATAAAAACTGGAGATTTGTCATATGAAAACTGGAAAGTTGTCCTATGAAAACTGGAAAGTCATCCGTCATCCTATAAAAACTGGAGGTCATCCTATGAAAACTGGAAAGTAGTCATATGAAAACTGGAAAGTTGTCCTATGAAAACTGGAAAGTCGTCCTATGAAAACTGGAAAGTTGTCTGATAAAAACTGGAAAATCGTCCTATAAAAACTGGTAAGTCCTCATATGAAAACTGGAAAGTTGTCCTATGAATACTGGAAAGTCGTCCTATGAAAACTGGAAAGTCGTCATATGAAAAATGGAAAGTTGTCCTATGAATACTGGAAAGTCGTCCTATGAAAACTGGAAAGTCGTCATATGAAAACTGGAAAGTTGTCCTATGAATACTGGAAAGTCGTCCTATGAAAACTGGAAAGTCGTCATATGAAAACTGGAAAGTAGTCCTATGAAATTGGAAAGTCGTCCTATGAAAACTGTAAATCATCCCATGAAAACTTGAAAGTTGTCCTATGAAAACTGGAAAGTCTTCGTATTAAAATTGGAAAGCCGTCATCTAACCTTTACAGTGTCAGTGTGTTTTTTTTAAACCCCAAAAAATTAAAACTATTTAAATTAAAACTAGTGTTGGAGAATTATCAAGTAGCTAGGATACCTTCTTTATGTGTGTTCCCATGTATAATGTGTGTGAGAAAATGTGTTTCTTGGAAATGGTTTGCTATATTTACAGGTGGTGGTATTATACAACGAACAATGGAAATGTTATAATGTTTATGTTTGTTTATATATATATAAATATTGTAAATATCTTTCTTCTTGGTGGTTTCAGTTTTTTTCTTATTTTTCTGTCTCTTTTGGAATGTGAATACAAAACTTAAAACAATAACATGATAATTATAATAATGTATGGGTCACAGTGTTTTTCATAGAATATAAAATGTTTTAACAAATCTTCTGTACACTAAAGCTTAAAGTATTAACCTGTAATTTTCTTAGCTGAAAAAAAAAAGAATTTTCAAATATCTTCTGCTAAATCATTTCATGAACTTAAAAGCTATATCCTGTGCTTTTGCTTATACAAATAAGGGAATGAAAACGCATGACAATCTTACATTTGTACTTATTTGCCATGTAAAGTAAATGTGAAATTAAAGACTTACAAGTTATAACAGTCTTTTTTAATTTAAAAAGGATTTCTACATCAAAATAATAAAATTGAGCTATAAACAGTGAAGAGCTTGGTCAGAATGAGCAGATATGCTGACTGTTCTTTCTCTATACTCTCAATGATGTTAACAATTAAGTACTGCTGCTATAATTGTTAGGGTTAATTGAATATTGATACAAGAAAGAAAGAATGATTTTGTTTGTGAAGCATTTCTTGATTGACACATGGTAACAGCTGATTTATAAAAATGTAGAGAATAAATATGTTGTGCTGGAAAAATGTGATGTTATTTAACTTCTTTATTATTTGTGATTTCATTAGTTTATTAATAAAAGATAACCATTTATCATAATTACAGGAAACTCTTCATTTGAATTTATGCTTTAGCTGATTTGTGTGTGTCTTTTATGATTTTAAAATGTATATTTAAATGAACTTATGAATACATTGATTAGTTAGAATCACAGCTGTCAACCAAGAAACAATTATCTTACTTAACAAAAAACAATTGTTTATATGTTGTTGGGAGTCAAAAAACCATGCACGGTGTTTTACAATGTCATGAAAATCATATTATATGTGTTGTATAATTTTGTAGACAAGTGTTACAGATGTATTACATGCTATGGGAGCTGTACCCTCTGGTTTCAGAGTTTCAACTTTAGGACAGAAATTTAATTCAGGTAAATCTTTGATATTTTGACAAATTAAATACATATGATAATAATAATAGTGGTAATTATTTCTATGTATGATTTTGTTACATAACAAAATGGGAAGGGATGATGCTAGAATAACAAAAAGAGGTGGAACCATGAGTGGCACAGGTATCCTGTTAGGGCCACTTGAAAATTTGCTGCTTAAATTAGATAACTGTCATGTTTTTCATCGGGGCTTCATATGAAGAAGCAAATTGTAATGATATGTACATGGTTTAACAATGAAATATTTTTCTTAATGTATATATTACAGAGAGTATATATCAGATGAAGAATTACCTCACACCAAAACTGAGCAATTCTAATTTCTCCTACAGAGATCTCTTCTTTGATCCCAGTGAAAACAAGGTAAATTAAATGATACATTACACTTATAGTCACGTAAGAATTTCAAATTGACTAAATTAACTTCAAGCATATAAACCTCTTTATTCTCATTCATTCGGTCAGTATATTCATGTAAAGCTATATCTAATGAAATATTTGTATAAACTTTACAAAAAATGGTAAAAGTATGTTGTTTCAATGCAGTATGCTTAATTTTCATAAGAGTTGTAACATTAAATGTCTCTTCTATTGAACACAAGAAAATGTGTGTAAACAGAATAAAATGTTCTGACACAAAATATTATGCTGCTCTTTTATAAAGGTTTTTAACCATTTATGATTTCGTGCATGCATATTCGCTCAAAAGGACATATACCAACTTATATCTTTCATACAGGCATTTTGGAGTTGTTCTTTTCCAAAATACAAACAAAAATTTTGTAAACTGTTGACAGCAAAGATACAGCTTTATTCACTTTAATTTATACAGTTCTTTTTAAATTCATTGTTTCTTTTTAGTATGTAAATTGTTTTGATTTAAAAAAATATATATATTTACTTAAGCATATTGTGATTGCTACATAATAGATTTATGATTCTTAAACATTGAATAACAATTAGTTCCATTTTCTTCTCTATTAGTGAGATGTACTTTAATATTTAACTTGTGATCTCATTTTGACAGATTCGAGCCAAAATTGCAAGAGAACAGAGAATTGTAACTCTTGTAAATTGTAGACAGATCCCTACACCAGGGGCAGGTAAGTCCTATTTTAGTAAGATTCTACCATGTATTTAATTGTGTTCAAGAAAATAAACCCATAAAACATACTGGTTGGGGAGATAACTTCGGCTGGTTGATAAACTCGGCTTTTTATAATTAAATCGAGTTATCGGAATTTTTAATCTAATCAAGCTCACCATCTCATACTATCGCTGGAATTCGACATTATCTGGAAATTTTGTCAAGTTTGGTAAGATATTTAAAAAATAACACAGACTTTTACCTGTTTGTTTACAAAACAAGCCTATAAAAAGTACGGGGAATCCCATTGTTGTGCGCATGTGCAGCAGATGCTCATTTTTGAGGCCCGCACAGGGGTACTTTTATATATTGACCGACTACTACCGATAAAGCAGGACAAACGTTTACGTATACATTTTGTAGATGAAATTCAGACTCACTTTTGCCTTGCTAACTCAGAAAAAAGGCTGATATCACAATTGTAATCTTTAAGTGGAATGGATTGAAAGACTGATGTTAAATGCTCGTTTTATATGTTAATGTGTAGGTTGAATACCACTAAATTAATTTCTTCTTCACTCTGTTAAGCTAAGCAAAATTAATTTGAATCACTAATTTTTTAACTACATATTTCGTTATACGTTAATAAATGATAATGCATGTGTTTTTTTTACGTAAAAATGATTTATATGTTACATAGTATGTTGCATATAAATATCATGTTATCATATCTATATTCATTATACTAACGTAATGCTCAACAATTTTGGTAACAAATATTTTTTATTTGACATAAATGAACAGCAAAGAAATAATAAAACGTCTTAACATGTTATTTTATGTTTTAACTTACTCGTTTAAGAAGAAAAACAAAGAGCCGGAATTATCTACTCGCGTGCCGTTAAAAATAATCCTTTTTAACTTCTCTTCCAGGGGCCTCTCAAAAATTACCCGTTATGTTTCTAAATATTAAACGTTTTATGGTATACCGGAAAAATCAAAGAAGCTGAAGTTTAATTATTGTGCAATTCATCAGAATCTAAACAAATAAATGAAATATGCCCCAAAAACACCGATTTTCGACCGAGTTTATCTCCCAAACCAGTACACATATATTTTACTGGAATGAAAAGTACCAAATATAAGTTTTGCATTTGGTTTAGTTACTTTCCCCTTTATTTCTGTAGGTTTTGAACCCTTCTTAGGGGGTTAAATACTTCTTCTAAAATAACTTAAAACAGATTTTACATCTCTTCATAAAAAAAACTCTAACACGATTTTAAAGAATTTTTGGCCTTTTTTTTCTTAATAAAAAAATTTTACATTTCGCTATTTTTTTACTATCAGCACTAGAAAAAGTCAAAGCGGTAAGGTTTTTTTTGGAGGGGGGGCTATTTGCTTGCCTCTTTTGTTTTTTTACCCCGATGTTGTATAAATTTTCCTTTAATAATATAATAAAGCTGAACATTTGTCCTTTGACATACTCTATGTCCTGATTGCTGACAGCGCAACAAAGTAAGAAAATAAACAAGTGTTGTCCTGATTGCGAGCAGGGAATGTTGTGTGATATTATAGGTACATGTATTAACATTATACAATCTTTTTTGGCATCTGTTGTTACAGGCAATAGATTATTTGATAATATTAGATAAATCAGTATTTTATATTTTTCATTATTATTTTATGTATATAATTATAATGATTATTTCAGGACTGGAGATAAAAAGCAGACATGTGAGAATGTGTTTATTTGATGGTCAAAATGTAAGTATAAAAATTGCTTGTTCATAATTTAATCAAAATAGGTCCAACAGTACATAATTTGACGAAAATTAAAACTTTAACATTGACTTCCACTGTTTAGTTTTCTCTGCAAATGGGAAAAATCAGTTTGGCTCCAGCAGACTAATCGTTAATTAAGAAAGGGATAGGTAGCCTTGTAGATGCCTGCCTTACAACCCAGTGATTGTAGAGTCAAACTTTTGATTCCTAATATGGCACTTGAACTGGTTAGTTCTAATAGGCAGACTCTGAATTGGTTCAAATAAACTTAAAACTGTTGAAAAATTTATTAAAATGAATATGTTTAAAGTAAATAAGGAAAAAGCTTTTATTTAATTTTATGTACAATAGTCAAAAATGTTTTGTTTTCAGATATTAAGTAACATCCATACAGTGAAAGTCACATCTGTGGACAGGGAACAAAGAACATGGTCATTCTCCACCAGGGTGAGAACACTTTACATTATATTGTTGTAGTAAAATGTTTCATTTTTACAGTTTTAGCCTAGCTTATATTATATTAAATTCAGATTTGGTATGTTACATTTTCACTTGATTTTAACCTAGCTTTATGTGACATTATAATTAAAATTAGGTTCATTATCACTCATGCACTGAGCAAACTGTTTTTTTCCATATTTTTGTTGAGTGTAAAATAATGTATAAAGAAGTTTGAGGAGTGTATGAAATGAAGATTTCTTTAATGTAAAAAAAAAGTAAAAAAATGATTGACTTCAATTTGCAAAGAAATATATTTATTATACATTTCTTGTGTGTTAAAATAAATGTTATATACCTGGCTAAATCAGTTTAAGTTATTTATTGTTAACATGGTTTTAAAGTTAATGAAAGCAACATGGGCTTTTTCTCCACTTACATATCTCTAATGTCGACCTTGGTCTGTTTGTCTCTAATGTGGACATAAAAGTAATGAAACATTTAAAGATGTGGTGTATGGCAGTCCATGTAAAGCAAAGTTTACATTGAAATTAAATAAATATTCAATTGAAATTCAATAAAGATTATCTTGAAATTCAATAAAGGTTACATTGAAATTCAATAAAGATTACATTGTAATTTAATAAAGTACATTGAAATTCAATAAAAATTACTTTGTAATTTAGTAAAGTACATTGAAAGTCAAAAAGGTTACTTTAGATTTCAATAAAGATTAAATTGAAATTCAATAAAGATTCAATCGAGATAGACATTAATTGAAATTCAGTAAAGATTACATTGAAATTCAATAAAGAATACATTTACATTAAGTATAGTTTACACTGACATGAAGTATATATTACATTGACATTAAATATAGTTTACATTGACATTAAATATAGTTTACATTGACATTAAATATAGATAACATTGACATTAAGTATAGATAACATTGACATTAAGTATAGATTACATTGACATTAAGTATAGATTACATTAACAGGCATCTGAATGTTTACCAACATCAGTGGTGAGGGACATGTTTGCTTTCTGTCATTTGTTGTTGAATAACTAGACTTAAATCTGTGTCTATACATGTATATTTTACCTTACCCTTTGATAAAAAATAATGTTTTACTTTTGTCAAATGTTTTTTAACTTTTTATGTCTGTAAAACTGTATTGTTAAATTTGTGATAAAATAATACTTAAAAAGCAGTAAATGTTTGGATTAATGAAATGTGTCAAATCAGAAGGAATTTAGGCCGTACATTGTTCTATTTGCCTCTTTTATTCCATATTACATTAATGTAACTGGGTGAGAGTTACTTGTTAGAAGAAAAGAAAATATTTTTGCAGTTTGCCTCAAGATTTTTCATTTTATTTAACCATAACATAACTTGTATAATTCATTTGTCTGACTTTGGTCAGACCACACCAATGTGGCGACTGACTTGCCTTTATTCTGGTGTCTTAATCAAGTCATTATCAGTGCTTTAATTTAATTGATTAACCTGTAACCTGCTTAATTTGTATAATGGATTTACCCAGCTTTGTATTTGGAATGGTCAATTTAAAGTTAAAGTGGAGTTGATATCAAAATACAAAAAAAAAATAGAGCCACTCATAGTATAGGGCCTGGTCAGACTGCATGGTGGTGCAAGTTGAGCTGGAAAAGGCCATACCCATTCTGTTCCAGCAGAGTAAAGGTTAAGATTGAAATACTTCAATAACTGTTTTGTTGCATACAAATTCTTTTCATTGCTTGCATTGCTTATAATAAATACATCAATATTTTATTTAAATTTTTATAATCATCATTTACATAGAGCAAAATTGTTAAAAAGTTGAGCTTATTTCATCATAATGAACAGTAGGATAATCTGTTGTGTAGAGTTCTAAAAAAGAATAATCATTTGATACTTGTATTAGGTTTGTTGTCATGATGAGTTTTGTGTAACTATAGCAACTAGATAATAACAATCAATTATTTAACTAATTCTAGAAGCTTTGAAAAAAAGTCACATGTTGCTTTTTTTTATAAATTTAAGTATCTTTTGAAAATGTGATTATTTGGTGCTATTTGAATGTCAGTAACCAATTTGTTTCCACATCATATATTTTTTCCATATATGCAGCTATGCAAGTTTAATTTTGGTTTCATATTTATATTTATTTGAGATAAGTTATGCATCCTTTCATATAGGCAAATAGTATTATGAAAAGAAAATGTCTGCTCAGTTAATTTTGCATAATGTTGAATATGTAACAAAATGTAAATGATATTAAAATACAGATTAAAGATTG
This sequence comes from Ruditapes philippinarum, assembly GCF_026571515.1. Taxonomy (NCBI): domain Eukaryota; kingdom Metazoa; phylum Mollusca; class Bivalvia; order Venerida; family Veneridae; genus Ruditapes; species Ruditapes philippinarum. The sequence goes on from NW_026857960.1 coordinate 26,362, forward strand.
ATAAGGGTCATAATCCACCAAGTTTTTGAAAGAGTTATGGACCCTTTAATGATAAGTCATAAATGAAATCCAGGTTTTGCCTGTCTGCTATGCTCTTGTTCATACAAATGTTTAAGGACAGTGATACTTGTTATCGTTAATCGTAGATTAAATGATATATGATAATTTATGAATGTTTCTCCTCATTGAAGAATAGCATTTTTCATGCCTATGGCTTTGTCATTATATTGAATTTTACAATTCTTTATGCTTTGGTTGTTGCCATCATATCAAAATATTATGTTGTGGTGTATATTGTGACAAGTCATTGTCATACTTTTTCATCTAGAACTAATAAAGTAATGACACTCAATCCTAAATCTTTATGTATTTATTTATATACTATAGTACAATGTATTATTGACAATTAATGTACTAAAATGTTTGTATTTTTTTCCAGGTAAATGACATGATGGACACCTACCAGCATGGTGAAGTTTTCATAAGAACCAGTAACATTGTTCCTAATATAGGTATGATATGTTTCCTTTATTTCAGTATCTAATATGATCATAGAATATTGGAACCTGTTGGTTCTGGTTGATTGTATTTAAGTATTGAATTTTTTTTCTCTCAGTTACATTTGAAACTTCATGTATTAATTTACAAGGCAAAAAAAGTTGTTATACAGAACTCAGCAAATATGGGTTTTTCTAAGCTAAAACCTAAAATAAACCATTACAGTTTTATGGTGCACTACACTACTGTTCGTAATATATTAGTTAACCTGTTGTGCTTATTTTCCAACTTGTAACTGAAAATGTTTGATTTAATCAAGGATAAGCTGAGAAAACTGAAAATATTCTTAATTCCGGAGTAACTCTGTATGCAATGTCATTATGTTTATAATGTTTTATGAAATCCTTTTAACTTATTTAGTATTCATTTAGCAAATAAAGGTTTCACCTCAAGAGAGATTTCATGCCTTAAATGTTATAAATTTAGATGTTAGATAATTAAAAAGTACATGATATTACTTAAATATTTTTTTTCTTTATCTCTCTCTAGGTATACTGTTTGAAATGTGTGCCTCGTATGTTAGAACAGTAAGTATTAAGAGTCTAAATTTTATTTCCATTTGAATGTAAGTTGTTTCCTGCCTAACTCTGTCAGCTTCATCAGGGGAGTTGATTCTTTGGCTCAGTGGACAAGCAGACTATTTGCAAAAAGAGATATAAAAGAATATATGAACTATAAGTGAGTTCATTAAAACTGAATGCTGCCAGACAAGCCAAAATATTTCATGAAAATCGAACTTGAGAAAATGTACTAAAATTCTAAAAAAATTTAAAAGATTCAAGTAAAAATTTACATGTTATGTGCGATTCATGACTTATTTTGCAATATTTATCATATTTCTACTGCATTACTAACACAGTAGGGAGTAACACAGTAAGGGCTATTTGTGCATATTTTGACCTCTTTTTTGGTAATTGACGTGGATCGTAAGTATTGTTTGCAGTGTGTACATTACTTTCTTTGTTCAATTCACAATATTTTACTTTTAAAAAGATTTTTTAAAATTTTATATGAAAATAAGCATAAATCTGGAGGTATACTGCTTTAAGAAAATGAGGCAGTCAGAGCAAATAAGATGATTTCTTCTGAATTTCAGAGTACAAAAGAAAAAGGAGAGTTTAGCTGTGGTTGGACACATCTGCCATTAGAGGACCCCACCACAGGGCAGCCTGTTCAAAATAAGTAGGTTCAATCTTTATTCTAATTTACTATGAATTTTGTTCTGAACTTGTAAGATTCACTCGCAGGCATGTTTTGTAACTTTTATATTGTAAATAATTTTCTAGGGTATTTAGTTCATCAAGGAAGTATTTGATAACATTTATCACACATTATTATGATACAGTTGGTCAAGCTCCTTATATATATCCTGCGTAACAATATGAAGATTTTTTTTTTGGGGGGGGGGGGGGGGGTGGGGGGGGGAGTAAAAAAGAAAGAAAGAAATTTGTCTTGAATTTCATTGAAATTCTAATAGTTGTTATATTTGAATGCAAAGCTGTTGTGTACCTTTATTCAACGCTACATAGGCAATCTTTGTTCTATAACAAGTAAATTGAAACTCTTAAAATGATAGCATCAATAATTATTAACATCTAAGTTATCACATAAACCATGTTGCAGGAGTGTAATAAAGTCATTTAAAGACGTTTTTGGGAGTTTTCATACAGACATATAGGCAGAATTCAAACTGTTTTATTGAATTTCTTTTAAACCTGGCATGTTAGAATATGATTACAGAAACATTTTAAGAGAGAAACAATTTGGGGGTCACCGTCCTCGTTTTTTAGTTAAATATATTTATATACAGTGAAATTTGAGAAAACCGGACGCTGAGAAAATCGGAACTCTCTAAATACCGGACGAATAATTCAGTCCCAAATTTTCCCTTCTTTAAACTATTGTATTAACATTGACAATACCGGAATCAGTAAAAACCGAATATCGGACGGTTGAGAGGGGATCAAAAGTCCATTATATAGACAATTACCTTGACAATACCGGACGACGAAGGTGTGAATAACCTTGTGTACTTATCAATTGGTTGTGTCTAATACGCTAACTGAGCGGTAACGGAACAATGATTATCTGATTTGTTAATTTTGTCTCTTTTTACAGTTTGATTCATTGTAAGGTATAGATGTAACCGTTTTATATAAATGCCAAAATGCACGAGAAATTGATAAGTTAAAATCAGTATGAATGAAAAATAGAATATTATTATACTGCATTGCTTTTTGTCTATTCATTTCCCAAAATGACAACGCACCGGAAACGACATTCATCAGCTCTAAGTTCTATTCCATGGCCTAAAAGAACTTGACGAGAGCTGTCTTTAAGTGACAAATTTAAATTAGTTAAAGACAGTGAAACTTTGCCGAGACCTACCCTAAAAATCTCTATCTGATAAATATGGTATAGGCGATATTTACAATTGGGGCATTATTATAAACAAACAAAGTAAACTATGTTCGTTTAATCATTATTCATTACCCAAATGTAAACATATGCGGGTGTAATCGGACTTAATCGTTATGAGGTAAATGCTGTTCGTTTAAACCAAAATTTTATTGTATTTATATGCAATAATGGGACAAAAACAATTAAAACATATTGTATTGTATTTTTATCATTTCTTTATTAAGCAATATACTTACTCATGATCATAAAAATGCAAATATACGTTCAGCATCCTTTGTAAGTTATTGCTCAGTGAATAGCTGAAGAGGACATTGAGAATACCGGACTGCTGAGAAAACCGGACAAAACCCTAGGTCCGAAAGCCGTCCGGTTTTCTCAACTTTCACTGTATATATTTTACTATTCCAGGACATATGATCTGTATATGAATGGAGGTACACCATATGAAAAGGGGGTTGAGGTCGATCCCAGTATCAGTCGCAGAAGTAAGTCACACTATCATGTTACAATTATCATGTCCTTGATCATGGAATCATCTTCTTTTATAACATTTGATTCCCTTCAAAAACTAACCCTTGAAAATGTTTATTGTATTCTCTGTTGCTGTCTAGTTAATAAACCTCTCAGTATTTAAATTGATGACATTTTTAGCTCGACTATACGAAGTATATGGAGAGCTGTCCTACTCGCCCCGGCGTCGGCGTCCGCGTCCTCGTCCAGATTTTAGATTAAAGTTTTGGTGCAGTAAAATATTTTTCACTATAACTTTGTCATTTCTTAAGGTATCAACTTCAAACTTCAAATATATGTTCCTTATCATCAACCACATCTTATGTGACAAGGTTCATAACTCTAGCACCAATATTTTCAGATTTATCTCCCCTTGAACTTAGAATTTTTCTTAAAAGATACTATTTTTTACTGATACTTCTTTATTTCTAAAGGGATCAACCTCATACTTCAAATATATGTACCTTATCATCATCCCCATCTTATGTGACAAGGGTCATAACTCTAGCACCAATATTTTCAGATTTATCTCCCCTTGAACTTAGAATTTTCCTCAAAAAATACTATTTCTTACTGTTTCTTCTTTATTTCTTAAGGGATCAACCTCATACTTCAAATATATTTACATTATCATCATCCCCATCTTATGTGACAATGTTCATAACTCTAGCACCAATATTTTTAGATTTATCTCCCTTTGAACTTAGAATTTTCCATACAAAATATTATTTTTTACTGTAACTTATTTATTTCTAAAGGGATCAACTTCATACTTCAAATATATTTACGTTATCATCATCCACATCTTATGTGACAAGGTTCATAACTCTAGCACCAATATCGCAAGAATTATCTCCCCATAAACTTAGATTTATTTACTAGAAAAATGTTATTTTTTATTTTAACTATTTTATTTTTAAAGGTATCTACCTCAAACTTCAAATACTTATTCCTTATAATCATTTACATTTTATGTGACAATGTTCATAACTCTTGAAGCAATATTTACAGATTTATCTCCATTTGAACTTAGAATTTTCTTTAAGAAATATAATAACTTCTTTATTTTTTAAGATATCTACTTCAAACTTCAAATATATATTTCTTATCATTACACAAATGTTGTGTGGCAAGGTCCATAACTCTTGCATGACTATTTCTAGAATTATTCCCCTTGCTCTTGGAATTTATGTTAACAAATGTTATATTTTTACTATAACTTAATACTTAATTATACATAATTGATTTTTCTTTCATAGTTTTGTCCTCCTTACTGCGTCCAGCATTTTATTAGTCGAGCTTCGCTGTCTCCTGTGACAGCTCTTGTTATGGAATACATTTATATTTTGCCTGCTTATGCATGCTTCATTTTGATGTAAGATGACTTGCCTCAATGTATGAAACCTGAATAAGTTGTTCATAACTCATAAAACATAAATATAGATGGAGTTTAAGATATCGTAAACTCTGCTTGTAACCATATTCATAGGACCGCTACAACCAATTAACACATCATTATAAGCGGTATATCATTATAAGCAATATTGTTATAAGTTGGAGTTTAGTGTATGTAGTTTATTGAGGAATAGGATTAAATCTATTTTGATATGAATTTGTCACATTTTTATTAAAAAATATTTTATATTTTGGTTTTACCTAGGTACTGGTGAGTATGTCAATGGTATATAAGCTTAGCCTATACAATCTTAACAATGTCTGTATATTGTGTTATGAATATTACATTCAAGTAGATCTTACACGAGATTGCAATGGTGTTGGAAAGCCAGTTGTTATGTGTGACAAATGTTAACTACACTTGGTAAAAAGAAAATAATTAGTGAATTCACCGAACCTTAAAATATACATGTATAGTAGATTAACTGAGCAGCACATTGTTAAATAATGTCTAATTAAGGAGATATTCTATAGCGGCCCTTTAACAGGATATAGATTACACAGTGTCACTGGTGGGTTCTGGTGTAATGGTATATTATCACACCACATTTGCTCTGAAATGAAAACTTTGGCATACTCAAATATGTGCCAGTAATTTTTACTCCAAAAAATTGCAAATATTTCCACATTGTAAAATTAAAACCAGTTTTGCATAATGATTTAATTACTTTACATATGATAACGAGTAAACCATCTCAGACTCGTTTATCTATTGTGACAATTTCACAATTGGTTTTAAATCATTAGATTTGTTTGGAAAAGCTCTCACTTATATGCAGGAGAATACTTAACTGTAAAACAAATGTACATATGATTATATTCACTGTGTTTATTTGAGTTTTGTACTGTGTACACTTGTGTGATGATATTCTGTCTTTTTCAATGTTTTTTTAGCTCGACTTTTCTATGAAAAGGGGAGCTATCCTACTCGCCCCGGCGTCGGCGTCGGCGTTAGCGTTGGCGTCACACCTTGGTTAAGTTTTTCGTACCACCCCACTTTATTTCAGAAGTATTACAAGTATGGCTTTGAAACTTACCATACTTGTTCACCATCATAACCTCCATCTACAGACAAGAGTACATAACTCTGTCAAGGTTTTTGACAGAATTATGGCCCTTTTTTGACTTAGAAAGTGTATTGAGCTTGGTTAAGTTTTTTTGTACCACCTCACTTTATTTCAAAAACCATTGGAGGTATTGCTTTGAAACTGACCATACTTGTTTACCATCACGACCTTCATCAACAGACAAGAGGACATAACTCTGTCAAGGTTTTTGACAGAATTATGCCCCTTTTTGACTTAGAAAATACATTGAATATGGGTAAAATCCACTTATTGCCTTAACCCTTTGAGATATTGCTTTGAAACTTTTAATGCTATTTCACATCATTACCCCCATCTGTACGCAAGAGAAGGTAACTCTGTCAAGGATTTGTTTTAAAAATTAAGGCCTTTTATCGACTTAGAATCTTGGTTAAGTTTTTAGTACCAGTCCACTTTTTGACTGAACTGTTTGAGATATTAATTTGAAAGTTGGAATACTTGTTTACAATCATGATTCCCAAACATGTCCAGGAGAAGGTAATTCTGTCAAAGATTTTATTTGAATTATGGCCCTTAACTGTCAATGTTTTGTATTATAGGCAAGCACTAAAAAACTTAAAAAATCTAAAAAAATTCATTCCTATCCACTTGTTCACTTTACCATAAATTATGTCATATAAACATTGCTGTAATATTCAAGGGTATCAAACAACTAGTTCACTTTAAAAATACAGAGATTCTTGTATTGCCTTTTACTGCAAAAACTTTTTTTATTGGCAAGCAATAAAAAAGTCGAGCGCGCTGTCTTACGGACAGCTCTTGTTTCTCTCTCTCTCTAAATCTGGTTAAAAATACTACACAAACAACCATCTTGAATATCAGGCACCTTCCCTGGTTTCTCTTTCCCACCCACAACAGTGGTTGGGGAAATTTACCACATTGCCAGATCCATGCAGAGGTTTTGTTATGGCACTAAGATAGTGGTGGAAATTTAAATCTTTGTTGAAATTTCCATTTTGCTCTCTTTGTTTGTTTTCAACTCACTCAAGTGTGTTGTATTTTCTGTGTGATACTGTATACATGTATATACATTTGTGTGATTATGCTTTTCTACCAACCTGGCAATTGTCTTGATTGCATCCTCAAGGAATATGATAATTTTCATAGCATATTGTAATCATGTGTCTTATGCATTGCTCCAGATAGTCTTGAGTTATTTCCTTTATAAATGTCAAACTTTTTAACAGTTTAACTGATATGTTAATGTATATTTGATTATATTATACTCTTCTGTTATTTGTCTTCTTAACTTGAAAAAAGTGATTGAAAGCAATCATTAGTTTGAATTTAATCTGATATTAATACTATGTATCATTCATTACCTTATTGTTATTCTTGTTCTCTTCTTTTTCATTTTTGTTTGTTGACTGTCTTTGTACATGTATGGTTTACCATGTGTTTGATGTAGAACAATGTGGGATGGAGGTCGTCAAGGATGTATTTAGTTAACAGATTTTGTTTCTGTTCAGTTCAGATAAATTATAAAAGTGAAATGAAAGCATCTTATACCTAACACCTTTAACTTTATTGGCTTAGTTTAATATTGAAATCATGTTGTTTATAAGAATAATTTGCTACAACTGATTAAATTATATCTGATAGCTTTATTTCCTTATTGTTTATCAGAAAGTTTGTTAGTCTGTCAGTCTTAGCTCTCTCTCCCTTATGTCCTGGTTAACACATATGAGGAAACAAGTAGTACAATTGAGGTTAGTCTAGTGTAACCCAAAGTGTAATTTGTACACAAAAGAGAAAACAGCTGAAATAACAGATAAGAGTGGACACAAACATGCATACTTGGCCTTATTTTGTGGCTCACTAGAAGTAACAGTGTGATTCCTACAATCCTACAGCCTAGCCATATACATGTACATAAACATGTTTATCTAAAGGAAAGTGGTCAAATAAAGAGTGTGAGAGTATATTATGTATTTTCATATACTTTATTCTTTCAGCAAGCACTAATGCTCTGATGTCATTTATCTCTGGAAACAAACAGCCAAGAGTTACTGTCAAACTCTCTGTCCCTAAAAAAGAGCAAAAGGATTTGATTGAGTAAGTCATTGTCATATATATGTACAAATATTATCTTAAATCTTAAATATTTAAACAATATTTTTTTATCTAAATATAAATCTTCACATGTGGGGTAGCTATCAAGTTTGCTAATGTACAACAATGTGGTGGATCTACCAGGATGAAATAAGAAAGTTCCATATGAGAAATGTAATTGTGTCCTTATCGTTGTCTCTTTGGCATAAAACCAATCCTACCCCTTTTCTTTACCCCACACAATATAGATATATTTTAACTTTATTGCAGTGACTGGCTTACTCTTGTTAAATTTAACAGGAACTAACCTGTTACTGCACTAAGGTGACAATATGTATATATTTATCAACATTTACTGTAAAGAGTATGCAGCTAAGCAAAACCTTGTCACATACTTCTATGTTCACCTTCGTACATTTGCCAAAACATTAAAGAATAAAAGAGGCACAAAAAGGCTCTTTAATACTTAGACACTATATATACATTCCACCATTTGAATTACACAATGATTATTCCCTAACCACATTTTAGATTTTAATTCTATTATTAACAGTACATTGCCGGATACATTGATTGGAAACTTATCATTGCTACAGATGTATAGTTATTATAGACAAATATTGGCAGACACTTTACTAAGAGATAGGCTTGATCTGGAATCAGCAGGTACGATATGTGCTTATATAAGATATATGTTTATATATTTGATATATGGTAATATACAGTATATGTTTATATATACAGTACAAATGTATATGTTTTTATCAGATATATGTTTATATATATATGATATAATTATGTTTATATAAGATATTATACAAATATGGACTTTTTAGCTGGTGAATATGATGTGATATGTACTGAAAAATTATTTTTGACTGAGGCGATAGCCGAGATTATTTCATTTCTTGAAATATTCACAGGTGGCCATGATTCGTTACCCCTAACTTGGTCTAAGCATTTTCCGAGTGCTAGTTTGATAGATTATATTTTCTAATGGTCCAAGTGTTCTATGTTGAAGAAATTTTACAGATACATTAATTTTCCTTTGATGTTTAAAAATATCCAAATTTCTTTCATATTGAACTTTTGTTGAGACTTAGTGATAAATGCACAGTAACAATATGTCCTTTAGTTTCATTAAGTTACTTTTGGCTATTGTATTTTACAGAGATTATACACAGTCCATGGTTAGCAACCTTTCCAATAATAGCTGATCAGCATGATATGATGAAATTACTCAGGGTTTGTATTATTCATTTATTAATTTTTTTTATTTTATTTTTTTTTTGGGGGGGGGGGAAGCATCAGTGGCCAGGTGGTTAAAGTCATTGACTCTAAAGCACTTGCCCCTCACCACTGTGCACTGTGGATTCCAATCCTGAAAGGGACTTTGGATTTTTTAATGCGAGGAAGCATACAACTAGCTCACAGAATGTCAGTGGTTCTACTCAGGTGCCCGTTTGTGCCTGAGGTCTTTCTCCACAAGTTAATCTGGAAAGTCACTATATGAGGATAATGAGTTTTAAGATTGAACTACTGCTGGTTAAGGCAAATTAAAAGCTATTATTTCTGTAAGTGTTCATTGGGTTAAGGTCTCAGTATATAAAACATTAACCTGATTTGAATTTATGTATAATAAATTTGACTGTGCTTTTCACCTGATTTTGATAATATTATAATGTATAGAGGAAATTTGTGAAGTGAAATTTTATTTCACTGCATGAGCTTCAAAAACAGTATTCTCACAAGTGGCATAAATGGTTTATACAGAATTTATTTTACTAGTTTGATTGTGTTGGAAGACATAAGCTGATAGACACACATTTAGATCAGTTCCTGCAACCAACTTAGCAATGAGTGTAAAGTTTATTGCTCAAGGAAACAACAACTTGCCTCTGATGGGGTTTGAAGCCATGCGGCTAGCGATCATTTGATTACTAGTCTGACGTGTTAGCCACTCTAGCCTTGAGTGGTGTAATTCTGGTATTTGGTAATGTTTCTATATTTATTCACAGGACTCTTGGATAGAAAAGTTGAAGGGGATACGTAGAGCTGATATGGTATGTAACATGATAATTTTAAACTTTAGAAAACTTAATTGATGTTGCTTGGTTTTATAGATAATAATAGTGCTTGTTTAAAAGTTCATAACTATAATAATGGTCTGAGCTAAAGTTAAATATTCTACATATGACATAGGCTCATGGGAGTAAATCTTTATGCAATCAACTTTTAGTGATTAAACCGGTCAGTATAGCTTATTAATGTTACATTCCCTGTGTAACTAATGTTACATTCCCTATGTAACTTTTTTTCCATATTGTGCAAAGGTTTTTATCGTGAAAAATAGTATAAGTGAATAGTTTGTTTTAGTAGATAATCATTGTTATTCTTTTGAAATTTTTACTTTCCCTTATAATTTTAATACTTATAGATAATAACATAGAAATTATACAGTAGAAGTATGATTGTGATTGTTTATATTGCTAAGTTTACATTAGAAGTGTTAGAAATGATATTGACTTGACCTGTTACTAATGCCATTACAGTACTGTTAAATCAGGTCATTCTGCACTTTCATGCACCAGATTTTATCAAATTGAAGTTGAAACTATTAAAACTATTTATGGACATCTTATATTTTGAAGAGATGTCTTTGGGATTAAAGCAAAAAAATGCACAAAGACAGAAGTTTACTGTCCAAATGCTTGCAAAAATTAGAACAATACATTTTCTCTGGCCGTTTCTTAGTTTTCGGCATAATTATTCACCTATATTTTTGGTTTTTGAGTTTTCCGAATAAGTTCTGTGGTAAATAATGTTAATCTGGCAGTCTTGGAGTACTGAGCTAAGACTGTGAATGAGTATGTTTAATATTTTTTATCAACTTTGTATTGTTTAATTAAATGCTCTGGTTTAAACAAAATAAAATGTTGGTTGTTCTACTCAGGTGTCAGCTTGTGCCTGAAGTGATGCATGGAGAGCACCTTACGTCTTATTCCTAAAGTAAATATAGCAAGTCAACAAATGGCTTTTACAGTGTCCTGAAATCCAACAAATAAACAAAATCAACAAAAATTACAAAATCTTAACAATTTTTATTGGTTTCCTTGCACTGGGAGTGGTAAAAAAAATTGATAAGAATAACAATTAATTTGCAAAGACAACTGTTTTAAATGACATTAATATCTTTTGAAAACACGTGATGCAGCTTCAGAAATTTAGTTTTAGAAATATTGTAAATTTATTCACATTTTTTCAGAATCATTTATTTTCTGCGTATTCACGAAGGGTAAACTATCTCATATATATCAGCTTACCGTTATGCTAGATTGTTGTCAAATGTTCAGTTACCATAGAAATAAATTAGGATTAAACTGCTTAATTCTGGTGTTATTGTATATGTTAGACTTGTTCTTGGGATAAAAAGATCAAAAACCAGTACAATTTATCAAAACATGTATCACTTTAATAAGCTTCATCAGTTAATATGTTAAATAACAAAGGAAATGATGGAAACATACCAAACAGACATCTACTTTAATAGACCCTACATAAGGTACGTAAAAGGAACGTTATATAAGAAAATAAATCCCAAAGTCCCATAGGCAGAGCTTTGAAGTCTCTGTTACCATCTAAAATTGGTCTAACTTATTCCTATCTTGAGAACATAAGAGCCGCGTCATGACAAAACCAACATAGTGCGTTTGCGACCAGCATGGATCCAGACCAGCCTGCACATCCGCGCAGTCTGATCAGGATCCATGCTGTTCGCTTACAAACCCTATTACAAGTAGATAGCGAACAGCATGGATCCTGATCAGACTGCGCGGATGCGCAGGCTGGTCTGGATCCATGCTGGTCGCAAACCCATTATGTTGGTTTTGTTGTGACGCGGCTCATATTTTCATAACAGAAAAGAAAAGTGGCTTGACATTTAATAAATATCCAAGGGACTAAATTTATATTAAATGTTACTGTTACAGCCATGTTTACTTATACATAAAAACAATAGAATATATTAATATTTATAACACCCTACAACATTACACAGGCAATCTAGCAGTGTTTATACATGTACAAATACCAGAACAAAAAGCATTTTACTCCTTATAATTCCAATATGAATTTATTATTCCTCAGTGGACAATATCTTACTTTGCTTTTTTAATTGCAAGACCGCAATTTTGAAGTCTTTGCCTGAAACAATCTGATTAAATTATCGGAAATAAATATATATTGGAATTACATGGTTATATTTCCTAAATATTGATTGTAAATTGTGTATGTACATGTAGTATTGCTTTTAGTATGGTATACATGTATATGATGCTTTAAGGTGAAAGTTATGTTGTAAATGTAGAACATTTTATTTGATATACCGGTACAGTCAAACCAGTGTGAAAGACCACCTCTGAATATAGGCCACATGTTGGAAAGTAGTCACTGAATGGCACCTAGTTACACCTCCATTACCTGGTTATTGTCCGAAATTACTGACTTTACAAAACTACTTTCTGAGAGATGAACAGTAAACATAGAACACATCTTTTGTTCCCTATACTAGGTTTGATATACGGGTTTGACTGTATTCTATGTTCTTGAAAATTTAAAAGGTAGAACCTGTAGACAGAGTGCAAGACCTTTGTGACTTCAAGTCACAGTTGCAAATCTTTCACATTATCCAGGGCACATTGGTATTTATTTCTGTTCTGGTCATTTATGTTGTTATTTGAAAGACATTGACTTCTTTGTTTTATTTTGTTTGAAGAACATGGTAAGATGAATTTTCCATATTTTTGTTTGAATGATTGTGTCTTAATTAATCCAATAAAGTCACAGCACAAAAACAAAGAAATCTTCAGAAAATGTAGTTTTTTTAAAACAAAAATTAATTTATGAATGAATTTTAAATGTATAAAAAATTTTGTTTGTCGGGTTTGTCTGTTAACTAGTGACAAGTTTACTGCAAGTTATAATTACATAACATTATTATTATTTGACACGTTCATTCTAGACATTTTGTTGTTGATTTCCCTGTTCAATACATTTTATTAAAACTGTTTTCCTCCCATTTATGTCCCTTTCCTATACCCAACCTCTCCAAATAAAATGTTTGTTTATTTGCATGACTATACATCACTGTTTTTCACTTTTCAGATTCAATATTTCCATTTTTATACCTTCTTTTGCTAAATTGGCTTTAAGTTATTACTAAATTACCATGTTTAATCATCACATGTTTGACCATAAGAAGCATAATAAAGATAATGTTATTTATTCTAAATATATGAATTTATGGGCAAAATGGGATCAAGAGGGTCAGTGACAATGTTTTAGTGATGTATTAGGGGTATTTGTTTTACTATGCTTTTGAGGGAGGAGAGAAAATAAATTATTTATATTTCCAGGATTTTTGGTAAAACAATCTCAATTGCTTTTTATGATTTATCAATATGCTTAAGTAGAGCAAAATTTTTGACTCCAAAAACTTTAATGTAGCCATTATGCAAACATTTTAAAAAGTATCGACATGAAAAATGTAATACTTGCTTATCATGATAAGGTGTAGTTGTCAGACATTCTGAAAGCAATATTTTTTTACTTAAATTTTAAACAGAAAAGCGTTAACACCCCATGCGGTGTTCTTGTATTAAATACCATTTTTAGAATTTTTTTTTTTTGAAATTTTATTGTTCTGTATAGCTAAACACTGACTTTTAATCACTTAACCATCACATACCTTGGGTTGATTACAAAACTGTTGAAAGTCCTTCTTTATTTTATTTAAGTTACTGCAGTTTTGCAGTCAACGCTCGATATATGGGTACAATTTATCTTGTCAGAGATGATCTTATATGTAAGACTGGTAGTTTTATCAACAAGCTTGTATATCTTGCTCTCTTGAACTATTTTGGCTATAATCTTAGGATTGCTAGAAATCTTTATGTTCCCAAGAATATGGTGTATGTTAACGTAAAGGACATCTGTGCAAAAAAAGGTTATTTCTGAATATATGAATATTCACAAATGGATATTTTCTTTAAGTTTAAAGAAATTATCGGAAACATGTTGCTTGTAAGTAAATTATTAAAATAATTAAAAGTCGTAGCTATAACAACCGAAGCTTCACATTACATTTTGAGTGGAGTGACTAAACTTGATCTGTGTATATGTTGCAATAAAACGTCAAATATATATACCCAGTAATTATCATTATAAACTTGACATTAAATCACTTTGTAAATCATGTGAAAATCCTTTAAAATTATCAAGAATTAATGGTCAGGCAGAGGTTACTTGCTTGTTATGGTCATTGAGCTAAAACATTATGGATTTGAACCATTGTTTATTGTGTAACATACATGTAGGTGAATTTTCTTAATATATTATTGTCTTGAAAGCAACACTATAGCTTACATAAAATTGTAGGGGCGGCCCCTGTGAGGAAGCTATCCAGCTAGACTTGAGAAAGTCTAGACCAGAAAGTCGGTGGTTCTATTCAGGTTCCTGTTTGTGCCTGAAATAATGCATGGAAGGGCACCTGCGGTCTTCCTCCAACAGTAAAGCTGGAACGTCGCCATATGTCGAGTGTTGTGTCTCAAAAACGAAGTTAAGTCATGCGCAAATGTACAAACAGTTTCTAATGTATTGTATGTGTGTTTGATATTTCAGAGGGATGCTGAGTTTATGAAGGACACATTTAAGAAAGTGATCAGTGAGTCAGTGTACCCGCTGTTACATTCAGCCAGATTGCCACCATATAAAAGTTGTGATATTAATGTAGAAGAGGTAGATATGTCTTTATTTATATATCAAATTTAGATGAAAATTTGAAATGTTAAATCAGGGTGTGTTTGTAAGACTGTCATGTCTTATAATGAGTAAATGTATTTTTATTTTAACATGAACTTGAGATTTCAATATAGCATCTACTTAGCTGCTTGGCCACTTGGTGGCTAGATTTCAATATAACCACTACTAAGTTACTTGGCCACTAGATTTCAATATAATCACTACTTAGCTGCAAGGCCACTTGGTGGCTAGATTTCAATATAACCACTACTAAGTTACTTGGCCACTAGATTTCAATATAATCACTACTTAGCTGCAAGGCCACTTGGTGTCTAGATTTCAATATAACCACTACCAAGATATTTGGCCACTTTGTGGCTGGATTTCAATTTAACCACTACTTGGCCACTTGATGTCTAGATTTCAATATAACCACTACCAAGATATTTGGCCACTTTGTGGCTGGATAATCACTACTTAGCTGCTTGGCCACTTGGTGGCTAGATTTCAATATAACCACTACTAAGTTACTTGGCCACTAGATTTCAATATAATCACTACTTAGCTGCAAGGCCACTTGGTGGCTAGATTTCAATATAACCACTACTAAGTTACTTGGCCACTAGATTTCAATATAATCACTACTTAGCTGCTTGGCCACTTGGTGGCTAGATTTCAATATAACCACTACTTAGTTACCTGACCACTTGGTGGCAAGATATTAATGTAACCACTACTAAGCTGCAAGGCTGCTTGGTGACTAGATTTCAAAATAACCACTACCAAGCTGCTTGGCCACTTGGTGGCTAGATTTCAATATAACCACTACATGTACTAAGCTGCTTGGCCATTTTGTGACTAGATTTCAATATAACCACTATTAAGCTGCTTGGCCACTAAAAATCCTGTGGTGGCTAGATTGGGTAGGAGGGGGTATTCATTTTGCTTGACTATCTTTCTAGAAAACTTTTTATGTTGACTTTCATAATGGGTTTGTTCTGGTTTTAACTGTCCTCCATGAATTTCACAATTTTATGATTTTACAAAATAATGAAATCGAGAATGCAGCAGTCAAATTTCTGGCCAGACTGTATGAGCATGACAGGCATGCTTGGCTCCATACATACAGTATAATTCTGATGGCATAATTATTCAAGTTTTTATGATTATATCTGTTTTATGATATGATATGACAAGATATGATGTGATATGAAGTGATATGATATGATATGACATGATATTGTTATGTTTCAGAGAAGACATGAAGAGATAGAGAGATTTAAGCTACAGAAGTTAACAAAGCGTGGAATCCTCGCCTTGCTGCTGTCATCAGACATGACACATAAACCTGTAGATATGAAAGAAGTCTCCTTTAATGCTATAGGACCTTACTGCCTCTCACAGAAAACACCTCCACCAGTATGTTAACATTGTACAGTAAAAACTCTGAAAACCGGACCCTCTGAATACCGGAATCCTCTGAAAACCGGACAATTTCAAAAGTCCCATATTTTATCCTTATAAGTTCATTGAAAAAAATCCTCTGAATACCGGAACCTCTGAATTCCGAAAACCGGACGATTTTCTATGGCTACTAATGATAATCATGCTTAAAAAATCCTCTGAAAACCGGACAGCAATTTCAAGTGTCAACTTTCTGTGTATTTTAATGTAGATTAAAACATAATCTCAACAGGTGACATGTTCAATTATCACCTCTCGTTACCTATGAAGGTGTGAAAACACTTCTCAGTGTGTTAATTTCTTATTGGCAATTAAATTATAGCTCTTTCATCATAAGTCTTTCCCTGTATAGGTATGATTTTTGAAAATGTTTTTAATTTTTTTTTTATATTAAATGTCTAAAAGAATTAGGAAACTTTTGTTAAATGATTCCTGTTTTGCTTAAAAATTTGATATTGAATTTATCTTTGTTTGGAAATTAATCATATGCAAAAATAGTAATACTAAATTCCATTAATTACATATTCCAAAGCCAATGAAAAAGATATGATATATTTTAGACAATATGTTGTTTTTATATCTGATTTTCTGAATTATATTATTGGATTTGCATAATTAAATTACTCAAGATATTTCTTGCAAAAAGAAATTAAAGTATGACTGAGACAAAAGGTTTGAAAAGTAAATACAAAGTGATTTAACAAAGTCATTGTTCAAACACATCATAATTATCAATAAATGTATAAAACCTCTGAAAACCGGAATCCTCTGAAAACCGGACTTTTGGTCAATTCCGGACAGGGTCCGGTTTTCAGAGTTTTTACTGTATTTGTTCTGTCTAGAGAAAAGTTTGAATGATGATGTCAATTTATTCATTGCAAAAATTGTCCTGCACCTTTATATTGTTATACTTTATGTTATTTTCATTCTCAAAATGTAAAAGTGGTTATTTATGAATATTAAGAAAATGTTCTTAAGATTCTCTTTTACTTTCTGTTAATTAATGTTTATGAATTTGAGTAGATAGTCTAAGATACATAAAAATAAATTTTTGGAACTTTTTGAATGTAAAAATAACAAATGGTGTTATTATTGACCATTGGTAAAAGGTGGCTGACTTGCTGCACCATTACCAAAATTTGAGTTAAAAAATACACTTTATGGTTGAAATAACTCTCAAAATAGTTGGAAAACTATCAAAATGTTTGAAATAACACTACTTATGGCTGAAATAACTAGAAATAGATGAAATGACACTAAAGATGGCTAATGTCCTGGGTAATAGCTACATGTTAAAGCTGCATGCCTCTGGATGAGCCAAAATATTCTGAGAAACTTGAGAAAAACATACTAAAATTTTAAGAAAGTAAAAAGATTCATGTAATTATTTACATGTTCTGTGGGATAAATGACTGATTTTGGAGTATTTATTACCATTTTTCTACTGCACGACTAGGAAGGGCTATTTTTGCACATTTTGACCTCTTGTAGGTAATTTATGTGGATTGTGAGTGCTGTTTGCAATGTGTAAATTACTTTTTTTGTTCACTTCACAATATTTTACTGTTAAAAACATTTTCAAAATTTTCATAAAAATTAGCATGAATGTGGAAGCATGCTGCTTTAATAAGTAATCAAGTTTTGGAGATACAAATTTGCATTAATGATATTTTATTATTTTATTTCAGGTAACTGTAGAAAGTTGAGCATGAAGATTCATTACCCAGTTATATAAAGGACACTGATGTAGTGAGATATACATGTAGATAAAAGCTTTTACGCTAAATGGCAGCTGCTACAGTGACAGAGATAGACATTTAATAGGCTATGAAATAGTATACATGTATAATGTAGTGTTGACCTGTCTGGAATGTAAATGATGGACAGAAAGGAACTGAAATTTACCATGTTTTAATTTATAGAGAATGTAAAATTCATACAAAGTGAAGGTATGGTCAAATTTGACAAGTTGGGAACAGTTTCAATTATATTAGGAGTTCAAAGATACAGTGTGGTACATATAATTTCAAAACAGGACTTTTGCTGCTTTCTAGACAATTCTCTACTAATTCATTGTCATATTTTCTGGACAATAATTAATACATATCAGAAAATGTAAATTTTTCATTCTTTAACTTGTACTCTTTTACATTTTAAACAAAAGTCTGTGATAATTGTGTTTTATTTATTGTTGTAATGTAACTATTTAATCAAATTGTGTGACCGTCTTCTCTTCACACATTGAAATGTGCGTGAAGTCTGTGTATAGAGGAGGACACTAGGTTTTTGTTGATAAAAACATGCTACTCATAAAAGATATTTTTATCATTCATATTTGATATAAAAATGGCCAAGAAACAATAGTTTTGTCCCATATTTGACATTATCATTTTATACAAAATAAAAAGAATCTGATGTTTGTTGTCAATTCACATAAACTTATAACGCAAATGTTATAACTTATCATAAGCCACTTTTTGAATTTTATGTTTAATGTTAGTGCAGTGTACAGTCAAACCTGTGAAACAAAGTCCATCTGGAAAAGAGACTTGAAATGTCCTTTACAAGTGGTCTTTATTTGGAGGCTACTATGTTCTATTTTACAAATGATGGTTTAAGAGTGGATTTATTAACAAGGTGATCGTTATTCTGAGGTGGTCTTTAATACTATTTTTGATATACTGGGGTCCTACATATTACCGGACAATCAGTTTACCGGACAAAAGCTATTCCTGCCAAATATTTTTTTAGCTCACCTGTCACAAAGTGACAGGGTGAGCTTTTGTGATCGCTTTTCGTCCGGCGTCCGTCGTCCGTCCGTCGTCCGTAAACTTTTACTTTAAATGACATCTCCTCATAAACCACAAGGCCAATTTCATCCAAACTTCACAGGAATGTTCCTTTGGTGGTCACCTTTAAAAATTGTTCAAAGAATTTAATTCCATGCAGAACTCTGGTTGCCATGGCAACCGAAAGAAAAAACTTTAAATATCTTCTTTTAAAAAACCATAAGAGCTAGAGCTTAGATATTTGGCATGAAACATCTTCTAGTGAGTGTCTACCAAGTTTGTTCAAAGAAAAGCCCTGGGGTCAAAATTGGCCCCGCCCCAGGGGGTCATTGATTTTCCCTATATGCATATAGTAAAAACTTAAAAAATCTTCTTTTAAAGAACCAAAAGAGTTAGAGCTAAGATATTTAGCATGAAACATGTTCTAATAAGTCTCTACCAAGTTTGTTCAAATAAAAGCCCTGGGGTCAAAATTGACCCCGCCCCGGGGGGGTCATTGATTTTCCCTATATATGCATATAGTAAAAACTTAAAAAATCTTCTCTTAAAGAACTCAAAGAGCTATGGTTAAGATATTTAGCATCAAACATGTTCTAATAGGTGTTTACCAAGTTTGTTCAAATAAAAGCCCTGGGGTCAAAATTGGCCTCGCCCCGGGGGTCATTGATTTTCCTTATATGTGTAAAGCAAAAACTTAAAAAATCTTTTTTGAAAAAACCCAAATAGCTAGAGTTAAAATATTAAGCATGAAACATCTTTTAGTGAGTGTCTACAAAATTTGTTCAAATAAAAGACCTGGGGTCAAAATTGGCCCCGCCCCGGGGTCATTGATTTTCCTTATATGTGTATAGCAAAAACTTAAAATCTTCTTTGAAAAAACCCAAATAGCTAGAGTTTAGATATTAAGCATGAAACATATTCTAGTAAGTGTCTACAAAGTGATTTCAAATAAAAACCCTGGGGTCATAACTGGCCCGGCCCCAGGGGTGTAATGGTTTTTAACTATATGTGTATAGTAAAAACTTTAAAAAAAATCTTCTTTTAAATAGCCCAATGAGCTAGAGCTTAGATGTTTAGCATGAAACATCTTCTTATGGGTGTCTACCAAGTTTGTGCAAATAAAAGCCCTTTGGTTAAATTGGCCCTGCAACGTTTGGGGGGGGGATGTGGGTTGGGTGTGGGGGGCCTATATACAGGTGAGCGACCTCAGGGCCATCATGGCCCTCTTGTTTATTTTTTATTTTTTGCTTTGATTCAAAAATCATACAGTCTGAATCGTACACACACTTTCTATTTCGAAGTAGATAACAACAAAACCACTCCCAGGTAAATATTGTTGATTCAGTTCTTTATCTACAAACATGCCCTTTTGTTTACTAGGTATTTCATGACCTGGTCATGCGGGGGAATAATCTGTTTTGCGCAGGCCCGAATATGGAGACCCTTAATGGGTTATTTTAGATAGGTTTTACTTTTAATTCTTCTCACCGTTATTTCAGGAGACAATCGTAATATATTTTTATGATTAAAAAAATTTAAATTTAGTCCAAACAGTATCTCGATGTTGTCGTTTACAAAGAAATGCACATTAAAAGCCATATAAGGAAACGGGTTAAGCCCATGGGAGAAAACTCTACATGAAATTTAAATCAATTAGATTTTATGGCTTTTGTAACATGCTACATGATGACCAAAAGGAAACTGTATGACAAAGAACAGAACTCGATTTGAACATCAAATCGTTTCATACGTTTAAGATTCATGAAAAATCAATACGTGAATTGAGTTAATAGTGTTAATTTCCATTATACCCCATATATTGGCCTTTCGTAAAAAGCGTAGCTGCCGTGTCTAGTTTTAGAGACAAACTAGTTTTTAGCTGGACTATACGAAGTATATGGAGAGCTGTCCTACTCGCCCCGGCGTCCGCGTCCGCGTCCAGATTTTAGATTAAAGTTTTGGTGCAGTAAAATATTTTTCACTATAACTTTGTCATTTCTTAAGGTATCAACTTCAAACTTCAAATATATGTTCCTTATCATCAACCACATCTTATGTGACAAGGTTCATAACTCTAGCACCAATATTTTCAGATTTATTTCCCTTTGAACTTAGAATTTTCCTCAAAAAATACTATTTCTTACTGTTTCTTTATTTCTTAAGGGATCAACATCATACTTCAAATATATTTATGTTATCATCATCCCCATCTTATGTGACAAGGTTCATAACTCTAGCACCAATATTTTCAGATTTATCTCCCTTTGAACTTAGAATTTTCCATAAAAAATATTATTTTTTACTGTTCCTTATTTATTTCTTAAGGGATCAACTTCATACTTCAAATATATTTACGTTATCATCATCCACATCTTATGTGACAATGTTCATAACTCTAGCACCAATATTGCAAGAATTATCTCCCCATAATCTTAGATTTTTTTACTAGAAAAATGTTATTTTTTATTATAACTTTTTCATTTTTAAAGGTATCTACCTCAAACTTCAAATACTTATTCCTTATCATCAATTACATTTTATGTGACAATGTTCATAACTCTTGAAGCAATATTTACAGATTTATCTCTCTTTGAACTTAGGATTTTCTTTAAGAAATATAATAACTTCTTTACTTTTTAAGGTATCTACTTCAAACTTCAAATATATATTTCTTATCATTACACAAATGTTGTGTGACAAGGTCCATAACTCTAGCAGGACTATTTCTAGAATTATTCCCCTTGATCTTGGAATTTATGTTAACAAATGTTATTTTTTTACTATAACTTAATACATAATTATACATAATTGATTTTTCTTTCATAGTTTTGTCCTCCTTACTGCGTCCAGTATTTTATTAGTCGAGCTTCGCTGTCTCCTGTGACAGCTCTTGTTTCCAATATCTTAACCTTGTCTTCCAATAGTCGTCGTTTCCTTGCTGATTTTTTAAAGATTAATTTCAATTCACGACTTCAAAAAATTTTGAAACGCAATGTACGGTAAATTGAGCTGTCTACACGATTTTTCTCTCTCTTATAATGCCTTACTTTAAAGACACATCTCTACGGTCAAATGTTTAATTTCATTTTGTTAAAGTAATGTTTACTTGTATTAAGAACCCAAAATTATTTAGGTAAAATTCCATTCTTTTTTATTGTTTTAAAAAAAAAGTTACAGCGAAAAAACATCATATTTTGTCCGGTAATATGTAGGATCCCAGTATATGAAATAAAACCTTCTGTAAGATCCTATTTGGGTGTAAATGCATGTTAAACTATTGTACACAATAGTGTATGAAATTTATTTTATATGTGATTTTAAAAGACTTGATAGTCATATCCAGTACTAGTTGACATCTGTTTTACATGGTTAGAAATTAAACTGATTAAAGATCATCATTATATTTTGGTTCATAGGTTATTATAAAGCATATTGCAATTTTAATAGAAACTCAAGACTCTTTATGTTTTACATGTACATGTACTTTTACAAATGATTTTCCGTCCTACAGCAAAAATTGAAATAAAAATATGTGATAATAACGTGTTGTAGTTTTTACATTAAACCCTTTTCTAGGCATGATAATATTATGCCTCTATGATTATCTTGTTTCACACCTACACCTGGTTTTTGTCAGCACATGCAAACATATCAGGACCATGATTATCATTTCTTAATCAACTTTGAATTGAAATAGCAAAATAAGGACACAGCTTCTGGCATAAGACGCATGTCTGTTACTACAAGGTAACTAAAAGGTTACAGGTAAAAATTAGTGGACATTTTTGTCAATAACCCAACACATACAATATTTCTTTGTCCCAGGTCATACATAAGATTAATTGATATTCTATGCACATAATCCTAGGTGGAGAATTGATAACTGATTTGTCACATCTTGTCTATCATTTAATATCAGCAAAAATTGGAACAACTTTCAGCATAAGATTTCAAAAATATCAAAATATATATTGACTGAACAATGCAGATCATGATCAGACGACATGGATGTGCAGGGATGATCTTGGTCTACAATGGCCACATTTTCAGTTGCCCCTAGCAGGGTATGGGTTAATATTCATCAAGTTTGTCAGTAATATACATGTATATGCATCTTCAATATTATTTGAAGTCAAACTAGTTTCTAATGTTTACTAGTTTTTAGTCCCCTACCGGTTTACCGGAGGGGACTTTAGATTTACCCTCCGTCCGTCTGTCTGTCTGTCTGTCAGTCTGTCTGTCTGTCTGTCAGTCCGTCCGTCCACAAAACTGGATCCCGCGATAACTTGAAAAGTACTGAAAATATTTTTATGAAACTTGATATATGGATAGATGGCAGTATGGAGATTATGCACGTCTTTTCCTTTTCTTCCTATGTTGAAAATTCTGGTTGCTATGGCAACAAATAGGCTTAAAATATGGCAAATTTTACACATAAACTGGATCCAGTGATAACGCAAAAAGTACTGGAAATATTTTTATGAAACTTGAAATATGGGTAGATGGCAGTCTGGAGATTATGCACTTCTTTTTCTTTTCTTCCTATGTTGAAATTTCTGGTTGCTATGGCAACAAATAGACTGAAAAAATGGCAAATTTTACACATAAACTGGATCCTGTGTTAACGCAAAAAGTAATAGAAATATTTTTATGAAACTTGTAATATGGGTAGATGGCAGTCTGGAGATTATGCACTTCTTTTTCTTTTCTTCCTATGTTGAAAATTCTGGTTGCTATGGCAACACATAGACTGAAAATATGGCAAATTTTACACATACACTGAATCCAGTGATAACTCAAAAAGTACTGGAAATATTTTTATGAAACTTGACATATGGGTAGATGGCAGTCTTGAGATTATGCATGTCTTATCTGTTCTCCCTATTTTGAAAAAATATTGGTTGCCTTGGCAACAAATAGACTTAAAACATGGCAAATATAACATAATTTGTGATTAGTCAAAAGGAGCTGAATTTTTTTTATGAAATTGCATCTTTAATTCAAGAGTTATCTCCTTTTTAAGAATTTTGCTTTTAAAAATGTTATATTTTGGTAACAGGGATGTTTCAAATATTAACTTTAGTGTCCTTCAGTCTGTCTGTCTGTCTGTCTGTTCATAAAAACTGTTTCCTGTGATCACTTTTAAAGAACTTTTCCAACAAATTTACTTAAAATATAGAAAAATTTAAACATTAGTGAATGGCTAATATGGCCCTTCAGAATGTTGATGGGGTTCTAACCGGTAGGGGACTTATGGATTGCTTGCAATACTATGATAATTGCTTGTTCCATATTAATTTCCAGTAGTATAGCTTATTGTGCTTATTTCAACATTCTTTCAGGCCTTTTCTATTTTTTCAACATTACATTGAAGTAATATACATGTATAATATATATATGTATACATGTGTATGCATGTTGTGTTTCCACATTCTTTCAAAGTTTTACAAGTCGCCATTCTTATTTACCTTGATCTTAAATATCTTAATCACTTTTTTTTGTTTCAATATTTTTTATTCCTCTATTTTGTATTGAGAAATACTAACATAAAAGTTCATTGGGCCGGTTTCATCAGTCTTTGGAAGTAAATCACTAGCTTGTTGATTTTCTTTTTATTTCAACATGAAAATTATAAGACAACAAAAATTGATAAATTACTATTTATTTACATCATGAAATGCAAAATAATACATTGTGGTTTTGTTTTTTTACATGTTATTTTTTTTTAACATGTTGTTTTTCTTCAAAGATGTGTTTATAAATGAAGCATGATCAATATCACAACAATGGCTGAAAGACAAATACAATGTGTTTATGTTGTCACATACTGGCCTCACAAGCCATCTTATATACATGTACATTTATACTCCAATAACATATATACATTTACTTTAAAAAAAAATCATGGCTGTGCTGCTATTGTACTTAAAAGAAAATTACTACAAAATTACTAAAGTATAAACCAGTGGAAAACCAACTCTGTACACATCATATTAATGAATATTTTTATTGGAAACCCAACACATTATTTGAAACTTCATTGTTGGAAACCCAATGTTACACTCGTGATTTCTTTAAATAGCACATAAATTTTCCCTAAAAACTACCAAAACAAAAAACAAAGAAAGAATATTGCACACGTTGGTGAGGATGTATTCATACAGGAATTGTAGGTTTACATAAGAAATGATTTAATTTGTATTAAATGCCTTGCATTATTACAAAAAAAGTACATATTGTAAAGAAAATAATACTAGTTGTTGTAAATTTATTAAAAAAAACAACAACAACAACCAAACAACAACAAAAAAAACACTAAATATTTTTTTACTTTTACTTTTATAATTATATGGTGCTTATGTAATAGGTACCTTGTTTTGAACAAGTTAATCTTGTTGGTTGTAACTTTATCAATAAACCCTGATCATGCTAAACTTTGATAATAGACTTGTCCCTGATTTAACTTTGGAGCAGTCCATTCTTACTAATAGGGAAGTAAAAATAGAAAAACTGAGTAGCTTAAGCTTGCAGGTGGCAATGAAATCTACACATTCAACCAGTTCAGACCAAGATCAGCCGGCAGTAAAAAAAAAAGACTCCAGACAAATATCTAAACTGCAATAATTACAGTTTAAGTTCAGCAATAAAAAGTCGCAATAAGAATGGCAGCATAAACGAAGGTTTGTCAGATTGGTTTTGAATATTTTTGGCACGGTTGTTTCAGGTCAAGTCACTGGTTATTAAATACAGCAATTAACTTTCATGTAATAAGGTTTTGTTATAATTTGGTATTGAAATTCTTGGCCACAAAAAAAGGTAGTCTTCAAAGAAAAATGTAGGTTTTAAATTTGGAGAAGTACTTTTTAGAATGCTTATGTCAGAACAAGGGTGATTAAAAATAATAATAAACAAAGTTCGGTTTTGTGAAGATAGGTAAAAAACAGTATAAAAATCTTTCTTTTTACAGCAAAATTTAATTGCAAGTATCTTTTATATTTTACAAACTTTCAACATTTACATTATACAATTATTTTAGCCTTAGTGCAAAACTGTTGTAACTTTAATGTAATAAAGGAGATACTACTGACAGGCATGGCACTAAGTATACATAAAATATATAAGCAATATTCTTTAAAAAGAACAACAATTGAACATAAAATTTTATTTAAGTGTAACTAGTGATAAAATAGATTTAAAAAAAACTTTACAAATTCAGCTAAAAATGTCTAAAATTGCCCTATTATTAAAGATTAAAAACGCCATTGAAAACAAATAAGTTTTTATTTTCCCATAATTATCACCATCAAAGTTTAAGTAAGATTGGCAGTGTCTCCTTTACCAAATCATATTACAGGATTCCCATGCAGGATCCATGCTGTTCGCATATCAGATCTTTCTCTATAACTTGGAAAATAGGGTTTGTTTAAGCGAACAGTATGGATCCTGATCAGACTGCGCGGATGTGCAGGCTGGTCTGGATCCATGTGGTCGCAAACCAAATTATGTTGGTTTTGTCATGACGTGGCTCATTTTCATTTTTCACAATATTAAAAAAACCAAGAAAAAAGTTACTTGAGTTTTAACAAATATATACATTTATATTTCAATGTTAAAAAGTCTGTAACTAAGTCTATAATCATAGCACTTAAAGATGTTTGCACCAAAAATACCAATATAAAATATATACATTTAGCACATGTGTGATTTTTTTAAAACAAATATGATACAATGAATTATCTTTTTTTCATAACTATACATTGCAACATTTTTAATTTATAACAAAATAATGTTGTCTTTGAAAATACATAAACATTTCCTACACAAATTTTAGCTTGAGGAAACAACATATGAAATGAATGAATGAATGAATGAAGAATGAATGAATGAAGAATGAATGAATAATGAGGATTTCAATGATCTTTCTGTAAAAAAATGTGATGAAAATCATTTAGCTGCCAAAGGATACATCATTTAACAACAATAACTTAAGAATATGTTTTATACTCATTTTTTTTTATTCATTTTTTTTTTTAACTTTTTTTTAAACTTTTTTTTTTTATTTTTTTATTCTTTTTATTTTTTTTATGTTTTGGTCCCAAACAAGCAGGAAATCTTCTTCCGATATTATTTGCATGAAATATTACTTCCTCAATAAATCAGGTATTTAACTCTTCCTGTCCAAGCACATTTTACTAGATATATTACAGATCTATATTTACATTTTTTTTTAAGTTTTATACAAAGTTTTGAATAGTTTACCTATATAAAAACGCATAAGTATATAAATTGGAAAATTTACGCATGATAATAAGATTTTTTTGTGTTTTTTATCATGTTTTTTCTGTCTTTTATATTTTAATATACATGTACATACATGTATATATTAACCGTAACACATTCTCCAAAAATGTAGACAAGTAACACATCATTAACACTAAGATTATAGAAAACACGTTCAAGAAACACTTTTACTAAGCCATTCAAAAACACAATATTCCCAACAACGTGGCTTGTAGTTTTCATAGTCCTCAATATAATGTTATATTGTACATTTACTTGCAAGTTTTCTTTCAAAATTAGGAACTTCTTTTCCACTATTAGTTTTTAGTGTACATCCTGTACCTTGCATCAACAACTTTATATCACAAACACCATGAATTTCAGAAAATCAGTACTTTTCCTTGATTCATATCACATTCTTGTATTTTCCTATCTGGTTATTTTATGTAAATTCAAAATATTCACAAATATTCATATTCACAACAAAATCACCCCATAACACGATATGAGATTCTAGGAGAAAGCCTCTATACAGAGCAGTTTTTATAACAAAACTGACTTTTCCATTTCTTAGTTTTCATGTGATTTCGCAAGATTTTGAATACCTAGAATCTCTTTAAATTGTATTTTTTATTTGTCAACATTGTTAACTCTATCCTCTTTGCACCACAAAATCTACAGTATTTTCCTTCAGAGAATATAAATCCATTTTATTTTTCAAGTTTATATGGCTGGACCTAAATCACACAATAAAATCAAGTACATTTATCAAAAAATAATTTCATTTACCTATTTAATCTGTTATTCTGTATTATCTGGATTCGCCTTCATCTGAACTAATGTCATTTCCAAATGAACCATTTTTCATTTTGTAATGAACAGTTTTCACAGATTGCACTTTGTTGTTAGTATCACAGTCATTACTCTCCTCCCCAATGGTCACTTCATTCACAAACACTGGAATTCTAGTGTCATCATCTATTTCACCTTCCACATACTCCATATGTTCAGCTTCATACATAGCTTTACCTATACCAGAACTTCCCCTTAACTTTTTGTTCCGTCGATCACCAGCTTTCACAACAGACATAGGTTTGTTTGTTTTGTTTTTAGAAGCATTTTTCGTACTAACTGAACCACCATCTTCTTCCAAATCATCATCGTTAAGATCAGCACCAGCGCCAAACATTGTTGCCTCAGCAGCATTCCCCTGTTGCAGACTAGTTTGTCCCTGAAGAGCACTGATCTGCTGTAGCAACTGCTGTAACACAACTGGGTCGGTAGGATCTAGTCCAGCTTGAAGTGCTACCTGTGCTATCTGTTGATAAACCTGTGGTTGCTGAAGCAGCTGTTGTAGTTGTTGTTGTTGTAGCAGTTGTTCTTGTTGTTGTTGTTGCATCAAAACGTTTCGTTGTTGTTGCAATACTGCACTTTGGTCTACAGCAGTACTCATAGATGCTGTAGACATAGGAAAGTTTTGGGCACCCATTGACTGTGATATACCACTGGTCATTGGTGGGAATTCAACCTGTCTTTGTTCTGCCTCTGAAGCTGGCTGTTGGGGTGCAAACTGTTGAATTACCACCTGAAGTTGCCCAATATTCTGCACATTGGCCTGAGAGTTATAGGGTGCAGGAGTTTGTGTTACAGTGGAAGTGGCTGGAGAGTTATATGGTGCAGGAGTTTGTGTTACATTGGAAGATTGCTCAGCAGTGTCGTCATTGACAACATAAATCTGGCCACCAATGAGAGCATACATTTGTTTTGGGCCTAATTCAGGTAGCTGAACTCCCTGCTCATCTAAAGTATGTTTGTCTTCTTCCGACAAAACCATCACACCAGGATGTTGTTCTGTAGCTTCTGGCTGTATCTGATTATTTGAAGCGGTATTTTCCCTGCTACTGTTTACAGACATGGTTGGCAGTTCTGGAGAAACATACGACGTTGTTGCAGTAGTGGTGGTACAAAACACGCTTGTAGTTGATGTAACTATTGAAGTCTGGTTTGAACTTGCTTGCATTCCAGTTCCTGTCATTTGACCTCTGAACCCAGCTGACTGTGGTCTACTTGACTGACCATTGCTTGCTCCAAATATAGATTGTCCTGGATTTTGACCAGAATAATTCTGAAATGGGATCTGTCCGTTTCCTTGCTGCTGTTCTCTAAGACTAACAGCTCCTTCTTCCACCCCAGTAGGTGTGGCTGACCGATTCTGAGCAGACTCAAACAATGGCTGAGACTCCTGATATGTCAAAGAGTTCTCAGCTGATGAACCTTAAAGAGATGAAAACATTCTTTTATTATTTGATATCAGATGGTTATAAATACAATGCCTCAAGTACTTTGTAGCATTATTGAATTGCTCATATCTGAAAGGAACGTATTTTGGGCAGGTAAACAAATTCTTAACTCACAGGCTATTTATAAGACATTTTGCTATATGGTCTTAATTTGCAATTACTAACTTCTATTTTTTTTCAGCATTTAAGGAATGAAACTTTATATGTAAGTTATATCTCGGTCTAAATTAGTCAATGGTTGAAATAAATAAACAAACTTTTTCTACAGAGAAGAATTTCCGAAAGCATGCATTGAAATTATTTAACAAGAAAATACAGTTTTAATTCATAAAACAAGAGTAGGAGTAAATGCATGTAAAAAATGTTACTGTACAAAAACTTTTAATCAGAAATTTGGACGGGGATGCTGACACTTGGGCGAGTATGACATACAGCTCTCTTTGTATGACTATACATGGTATGTAAGCAGATAGATATCAAGACCTACCATTACTGCTTCCAGAACTTGATGAATTTGGTCGGGAACGTAGAGCCGTCAAAGTTTTTCTCTCACCACGCACATCTATAACATACAGCAAATTTACATTTATTAAAAAGTATAATCAAGTATAATCATCTATAAAAGTACAGGAAACAACATGAGAATGTTGTTTGGTTTAAATATTATTTGTTTAAGTTTGATTCGTTGTAAAGAAAGCTTGTAGGTACATGTATTTCAATAAACTTTCCAATCTGCTTCCTGGAACAAACCAGTACTATTGTCGAGTGAGGAAATATGATTGTGACCAGAGTCGGGCTCAAACCCACGATCTCTGGAATGGGTCACCTGAACAACAAGACCGATGCTCCCTTTTGAAATTTTGATTGTTACCATATCACAGTTTACGCTCACAATGGCTTGGTTAAGTGACCGACAACATTTCTTTTACAGAAACTAGTTTTCTAATTTAGTTTATAAAAAATCTGCATCATTTTAAATTACATCTTGATCAAAACCAGTAGATGCCAAGTTGCACATAGCAATTATTTCCTCCCCTGGCTACCATTTTGAGGGTCATTTCCAACATATCATATGCTTAAGATTAGATAAAAATCTCTCATAATTCTATCATCTTCATGAAAAACTATAAAAAATCTTTTACATATCGGTGCTACAACAATTTATTCCTTCAATTTGAAGTTCAAATGTATATAAGAATTAGACAATTCACCTAGAATTCAACTGTTTATTTTTCAATACTTTCTCAATCATATAACATAGAATAATAACCCACTTTTGGGAAGGGAGGTAAATAATGTAAAAATCTGGAACTTTTTCTATTTTAATATTGAATTACCGTACCTGGACTAAATGATGTACTGGCCATATCAATGTCATCCATCAGCTTTCGCTTCTTTGCCTTGTGATCAAAATTCATCTCAGGTTTCACATTTTCTGTAACATAATCATGTACCATTAATGTATATAGAAATACCTGATGCTGTACAAAAGTAAAAAGGGAAACCATAGATATAGAGAATAAAAGGGTTGGTGCCGTGGATGGAGAAAGTTTATCTGGCGAAGCGGAGGAATTTATTGGGTGAGCCGAAGGCGAATCCAATAAATTCCGGAGCAGAGCCAGATAAACTTTCTCCATCCACGGCACCAATCTATTATTCTATTTATCCTGTCACCGTTTTATTAAAGAATTTTATTAGGCAAACTACCTTTAATCACACTATCGGAAATGTTTCTTTATAAACAAAGAAGGCCCGAAGCGCAACAATGCACTCGCCGTTCTTATTATCTCCCTGTGTATTTTCACTTTGAGGGCGCCATTTTGATCAAGTGCCGTAGATAAAAAAACAAAGTTTTATCAACGTTTCCAAAATTCGTTATTCTACACACAGAAGATTTCACGACAGTTTTTATATTTTTTCTTGAAAAGTAGTCCGGCAAACATGAATACCACGTGATCAAGTGCCGTAGATCAGTAAAAACATACGGCACCTTGTTATCGGGCCGAAATTGACACAAGTGACAGGATAAATAGAGAATAATAGGTTGGTGCCGTGGATTGAGAAAGTTTATCTGGCGAGGCGGAGGAATTTATTGGGTGAGCCGAAGGCGAATCCAATAAATTCCGGAGCAGAGCATGATAAACTTTCTCCATCCACGGCACCAATCTATTATTCTATTTATCTTGTCACCGTTTTTTTAAAGAATTTTATTAGGCAAAATACCTTTAATCACACTATCGGAAATGTTTCTTTATAAACAAAGAAGGCCCGAAGCGCAACAATGCACTCGCCGTTCTTATTATCTACCTGTGTATTTTCACTTTGAGGGCGCCATTTTGTTTGAATAATGTGATAAATAAAAACAATTTTTTGTCGAATTTTGTTGTGAAAACTATCTAGAATGAAAGAAAATGGTCTAACTAAGAAAATGAATTCGAACACCAATATCTTTTATTCAGTCGTTAACGCTGTACAGACGTTTAAAGTATTGTTTACGTGACATCACAATGTAGCGCCAAACAGCACGTGCAAAACAATCAAATCAAGTACGCTATTTTAATGTCGCAAACGAGTTAAGTTTTACATTTATTTCACTTTTAATAATTTTAATTGGCTTGAAAAAAATTATAGAGTGAAATAAAATAAACAAACAAAGTTTTATCAACATTTCCAAAATTCGTTATTCTACACACAGAAGATTTAACGACAGTTTTTATATTTTTTCTTGAAAAGAAGTCAGGCAAACATGCATAGCACGTGATCAAGTGCTGTAGATCATTAAAAATATACGGCACCTTGTTATCGGGCCGAAATTGACACAAGTGACAGGATAAATGTTTTCATAGATAGTTCAGATAATCATGATGTTAAGTTTTGCCTTTACTTTGAACAAATAGCTTTGAAAAAAAAAACAACGAAAAAAAACTGCAAGTTACAGTTTAACAATATATAGCTATGGCATCCATTTAGTTGCTAAATCTACAATAATTCATTGTGAATATAAAACCAGGCCACTCAATATAAGCCTCTTGATACTGAAAATTAAGTGTCACCATTGCTATGCTGTTAGGGGATAATCCTTTGTTATTAGTGTTCTAGACTAGTTTATAAAAAACTTGACAATAAAATTATATAAAAATGTAAAATTTCTTGCTTCAAAGTAGAATATTTTAGATTTACTTTTTTTATCAGGACATAAATCATCCCGGGACACCACCAGGGCAGACAACTTATTTCCGGGACTAACCCATACAATCAGGACTTTATGGCATGTATGCTGAAATCCCTTCAACTGTCAATGATGGACTTTTCTATATTGAAACCAACAAGACCAAGGTCATTTTTACAAATTCAGTGGGATAAGTTTTAATTGTTATAATTAGATATTGAATTTTTAGAAAAAATATATCAAAATTACCTAAGCCCTTGTAGATGAATTTGAACGGTTCTGTTTCATTTTTTGTTGCCTTGTCATACAGGCAGATTTCCACTTCAACATCTTTCTTTGTTTCTGGATCTCTGTAAGGAGGTGGTACAAACTTGACCACACACTGAAAATATAATCAGTAATTGAAAAATCAATTATTAATCCTTAACCTGTGGATTTTATTTATGAATTCATCCAGCTTTGAATTCTGAACTTTTCATTGACAGTTAGAGAAATCTAAATCTAAATATACAGAGTTTAAGTTAAAAGTGCTGTTGGAAACATCAACAAAAAAAAAAAAATCTAGGCCATACCTGTTTTATAGTATGAAATGTATCTGGTTCTGCTTCCCATACAATTTTTTTGTTTGAATCACGCTCCCGAATTTTTAGCCCAACATCTAAAAATTGAAAATAAAATGCTCATTGTCAGCATCATATCTATAAAATAATGCAGAAAAAGTTTCAAAGTTTATCATGTAATATGTTTCATAAATCATATGAATCTTAAATGAATAGAAAGGAGTAAATTTTGTTTACTTGTAGTATCAGTCATGAATAGTCAAACTTAAAATGGCCTTTCCATAAAATTAGGAAAAATGTTAATGTACTGAATACAGAGCTGAATGTGTAAATAAGCACTTGAATTCTCCAAATGCAGTATAAAAAAACAGCTTCTAACCAGATGGGAATGCAGTGCCCTCAGTGACATGAAGCATTATTCTGTGTTTCCAAGGATTGACACAGTCGACTGGCATATTGGCGGGACAACACACTGGTTCAACATCCTCAATCTTGAATTCTTTACCTTTCTCTGAAAGAAATATTATCAATACATGTATGTATTTGTTCTGTTAATTATGCAAGGTATCTAAAGTCTAATCAAATCTTTATAAATCATAGTGTGCTAAACATTGATTCCATTATAAACCTGGTGGACAATCAAACAGTGAACCACTAAATTTGGAGCTTTCAAGTACAGGGACAGTATACTTGACATCTGACTTACTACCTACCTTCTTAAACGTCAACTAGAGAAATTGAAATTATTTACATGTAAGATCTTGTTTGGCAGCATGGACCCAAGTTAATGGGAAAAAACGGTTTCCATGATTGTTGTTGTTGCTGTTTTTTTTTTTTTTGGCAAACTGACTATTATTAAATTGTTTCGGCGAGTATATTCAATATATGTATATCCGAAACTTAATAAAAGTGGGGTTTTCCAAGCTTATCTCCCAGTACAAACTTGTACAGTTAAAGCCTCATGGTGCTCTACCATTCACAATAAATTAGTCAACCTGTTGTGCTTATTTTCGAAACTGTTACTGTTAGTTTGTTTGTACCCCTGGATTAGCTGGGAAAACCCAAAATATTTTCAATTCTGGAGTTAGATTTCTTTTTATTGTAAAAAATGTTACGTTATTTTTTTAAATATGTTTATTATCTTCAAGTCAAACTTACTTTTATTTTGCAATGCTGTAGATATCTTGGTAAGAATATCACCATTATCTAGAATGACCCTGAACATAACATAAACTATCTGTTTATCTTGTATCTCTTCTGGTGTACCTGAAAACAATACTCAAGTTGTTCAATATTGCTAGATGTGTAAGCAAAACTTTAAATTATTTACATGTTTTATTGTTTAATATGTAAACAAAACTCAAATTGTTAAATACTATCAAATGTTTAATCAAAACTCAAATTATTCAATTGTTAAATCATGTGTTTACAGAACTCAAATGGTTTAATATTGTCAAATGATAAATTCAAAATATTGACAACTGATTTATTTTTTTTTTTTTTTTTTAAATTAGAATGCATTCCAAGTTGTTTGAAGATCTTTTTGAAATATATTATCTGAAACCTTTCTGAGGTGGACCATTATAAGGACCTCCACTAAGTTTTTAACATGATTGAACTTTGTAATGTTGCTTGCATTTTATCAAAAGATCGAAATTTCCCATCAATTGGTGCCTTAAACATAATGCATTAGCAATGTCATGTTCTTAATTGAATGTGAGCCTTAAACAGAAGTGATCATATACATCTATTTGGGAACAACTCAAACAAATAATCAAATAATTATTCTTTAAGATGCCTGCAACTCTGAGTACATATTTTGGGCTAGAGCTTGAATGGGGTCATGACTGTGTTTTCTAAGACATCAATAAAGATCAATAAAGAAAAACTTTTAAGAGTGGTTTAAATACCAGTAAATTTAAAAATTTCATAGTTATCAAGCTATGACATATTTATAAAAACACTAAGTATTTTAAAAAGAAAACAGAGAAACTTCTAAAATGCAGTAAACAGATTGGCTTCAAATAAATACTGGTAGGTTCAAGAATTACTTACAGAATTTTATATCTTGAATTCCTACTTCAGTCAAATAGGATAATTGATTCTTCAGATTTTCCTTATACTCTTTGGCTTTTGGTGTTGTCACACTTACTTTGTACAATCTGAAACAATTAAATGCAGTGAACAACTTATACATATAAGAAAACATGAAATTTAAGAAGTCAGATTTGGTAAGATTTAAATAATGACAATCATGTCGTATCGTTAACAGACCAGCAGTGCATGTTAAAATAAACATAATGTAATTATATTAAGAGATTATTTATTTCAAAACATTCACCTTGCAACTTTCCCTTGTCTAAATCTGAATCTCACAACATACACTCCCCGATTACACTGATCCCCAAACAGGTTATATGGATGTAGTTTTCCTGTAGCATCAACACAATATGCAACAATCTTTCCTGCACCATCATAGTTATCCACCTGTATATAAAAAAGCACCAAGATTTTAATTACAAATTATATTTTATGTAACTTATTTGTATATCTGCATAAAGTTACATTTTTACAAATCAGTTTTGTTGACATGTGCCAGTTATCTTATCTTATAATTTTTTTACTTAAAGAACAATATATGTTTATCTATAATATAATTCAGACTACAATGCATTCACAGTGAATTGATTATCAATCTATTAAGTACTAGTTTCTCCTTAAAACAGAACTAGTGTTTAGTAGTCTGTTATCATTCTGCTAACTCTCAAGGTTCAAAACTAAGATTATTATTAAATTATCTATACAGAATTACATGTTTATTTGGTAGCTTAAAGCTATATAGAATGAAACAACATTTTTGAAGCTAAACAGAATGTTTTCAAAGCTAAATAGAATGCTGTAAAAGCATGGAGAGATACATTTCTGTAATATACAACTGTATATCTCGATCTGTTAAGGTTAATACATTTTGAAACATTTTTTCTATAGAATCCAATGAAAAGGAAAGTCTATATTCATGTAGACTAATTCAACAACTTAAGATGTTTTTTAATTCTTAATTATTCATAATGAATGTTATACAAGTTTATTACTACATGTATTGTATAAACTCACAGACACTTCTGCCAAGCAGTGTTTGTCCATATCCTCTGTTTCATATTGTCTGGTTTTTGTTCCTTTCTTCTTTGCTGGGCATTTTTCCGACATATATCTAAACCTCATTGTTGTCATAAATTTTCCCCTTAACCCCGGGTCTGGGCATTCCAACCCTTTTCCTTTGTACTGTTTCGGGCTTTTTTCCCCATTATCTGGGATGCGTCTACAGTTGATCTAGGGGCTTGCAGCTGGGGAATTTTTAAACCCCACCCTAGCAATATTAATAAAACAAAAACCAACCCCCGTTAACATCAAATTTAAATGTGACTTCTTTTTCCCTCACCCCCAAATTTTTGGGTCGAATATCTTAGATGGTTTTAAAAAAAAGTATCCCGGATAAAACCGGGCAAAATGTAATTTAAATAAAATGTAATTAGTTAAAAACCTTTTATAAACCATTTTCTCTCTTTTTATAAAAAAAGTAAAAAATTTTTTAAATTTAAACTAAATAATGCAAACTGTACACATAAACCCTATTGAAAATTTCCCTAATACCGGGCTTTAAAATATATTAAAAAAAAATTTTGTGTGGTTTTTTTTTTCGGGTTTAAAAAAAATCCCCTAATCCCACTGATTCTAAATAAAGATTTACTAATGTTTAAATATAGCGATTATTTTTGACATTGGGAAACCATGGCGCAATATGAATTTCTAGCTATAATTAGACTAGGAAAAACCACAACTATAAATAGAACAAATTTCTATTTTTAAGAGACAAAGAAGATACACAGTATTGAGCCTATAAAATTCAATATGTACCCTTGGCCTGTCTTGCGAGTATAAGTACATGTTACTTCTCATTACTCTATGCTTCTTGGGAGCCTATATATTTTTACTTGTACATGTACCTCTCTTATTGAATGACTTGTTACATCTATACTGTGTCATACATGCAAGCCAGTGTAAGCACTGTCATTCAATACGGTGAGTTTTTAAAAACCTATATAGTTTATTAGTTATTATACTTTCACAGCTCTACTCTTTCTGTAAAGTTATACTGGGCATCTTTGTGGAAAAGAAATTTAACAGAATAATAACATAAAAAGACAATATGCCTACATTCATTTGGATCTTGTTCATTTTCAGTATCATCCTGTATAACCACGTGAATATGATCACCATTACTTGCACTTGACTTTGTGGGCGGGTCCACAGAACTTTGGCCCGAAACTGAGGAAGATTGTTGGACCCCAGTTAAAAATTTTTGTTGTGGAACTAAATAAATACAAATGAAACCTTTTAAATATGCAATATACAAGGTAATTGAAATCGACATGAACAATAAACATGTTTATAATGAGAAAAGAATTGTTTCTTCTTCTTATTCAATAACTATACTATTTTCCAGAAGACTGTAAAATTGGTCAAAAATTTTTTACTACTAAAATACTTTATACAATCATATAATTTAATAGATTTTATCAATTAATTGAAAATTACTGTATAAACTATGAAAGTGGAGATACTATTTCAACTGTTAACTGTGAACATTTCTTACATTTTCCAGCACCTATGTTTTTAATCATTTTCATGGTCTCAGCACCACTTGTATTTCACATACTACTATCCTAAAAAAAAAACCCAAAACCCATTTTTTTTTTTTAAAATTTTTTTTCCAACCCAAGGGGTTTAAAAATTTTTACCTAATCACGGGAAAATTTTACTAAAATTTATTGATTTTTTTAAAAATAATTTTTTGCACAAACCCTTTAAAGCAAAATTTGGTTGATAACAAGTAGGGTTTGTGTAAAATGTACAAAAAAAGCCCTTAGTACCTAAAAATCCACAGAAATTATGTATTACTTATCAAAATATATGTATGCAGAATTTCATCCATTGGTTACAGAGTAGAATTTTAGTGCTGTAATATTTTGCATGATACATCCAAAATTCAAACTTAATCATAAATATTTATCATTTTTTTCATTTTTTTAGTAGTAAAAAAATATTTCTTAAAGTCTGATTAATTGTAACTTTAAGCTATTTATATTTACATTAATTTTTAATTAATACAAAACCAAAACTAAAAAGTTTTTCCGGGTCCCCCGCCACTGCCCAAGACGAGCCCCCCCTTCCCAAAGCCTAAAAATTTAAAACATAATACTGAAAAAATTTCCCCATATGTAAAACACTAAAAAAGATAAAAATTTTTCACTAAATCCTTTTGTTATTAAGAGTAGAATTTTATAGAACTGGATGCAGGGCAAGTAGGAAAATGTTGCCTGCACATTGGATTTAGAAGCTACTCGTCCTGCAGGAAGAGTGACCCTGAAAATAATTTTCGATGTCTGCTATCCCAAGCTATCAGGCCCATTTTATTCACTTATTTCATCTTTTTTTTCAATCTTTTTATCTGTCTTACTGTTCATTCTCCATAATTTAAATGTGATCAAAACTTACAGAAGGTCCATCAAATCATATCATTTCTTTTCCATATCCCTTGAAAGGCAAGCTATTTATCTATTTGTCTACCTGCAATTATTCTAATTACCTCCTGAACATATTAATCATATTAAATACACTAATACTCTATTCCGACAACCTAAAGCAAAAAAAATCTTCTTGACGGTGCATGCCCACAAATCCCTCTAATATTTAGCTTACACATCAAGCTAAAGACTAAAGAGTCATATTTTGAAAAAAAAAGAGTAAAAAAGTAGAGTTATTAAAGTGATGACAATGTAGAATATTAAGGTTAAAAATTTGTATCATAAGCTGATGAAGCTAAAATATAAATATGATTGATATACATGAAATCTGTCTAAAAACTGAGTGCATGTCTACAGCAAGTCTACTTCGTTTATACATATCTGTTTTAATTTGACTGTGTTGGAAGATATAAGCTTATTGAAACACCATTGAATCTTTTCCTTGCACCAACCAGTACTAATTAAGCAATAAGTGGAAATGTTCTTGCTCATCATGGAAGCAAGGGCTTGCCCCTGATGGAGTTTGAACCCAGGTGGCAAGCAATCCTTAGATAACTAATCCAACGCATTAACAACCCAGCCATGCCATCACTTAGACATTTTTGCAATGTTTTTGTTTATTATATAAACTAATTTGGTATATATTGGACTTCTTGCTTTTTTCCATAAAACTGACAATTAAAGTAATAGGCTCATTCAAACAGATACATTATGTAGCCTAATTAATTTGGCGTGAATGGTTTGACCCATTTTACAATTTTTTTTTCATACTGTCAAACTGTTTACTTCAAACTGTCACTGTTGGAAAAAGACATTGCCTGTCCAAAATTATCTTGATGTCTCCTGACAAGCCTAATTAGTTGGACTATCAAATAGAGTAGTATCCTGGTTGTACTATCTACCGGGAGTGTAAGCCTTATTAGGCCCACCATCATATAATACAGAAAAAATCTAATATAAAATAGTTATTTTCTGTAGGAGGTACCATTTTTTGATGAAAATAACAATCATCCAAAAGAAATTTTAAGTATACATCAAAAAGATAGTTCTGTTAATAACCTAATATGAGTGGCAGTACTTAATACCAGGAATGACTTTTAAGCAATCAATAAAAAGTTAAAAACATATGTAAATGGTCCATTACTGTTAATGATACTGAAGTTCTATTCAATATTTATCAGTTATCACACAGTAAAAGGGTAATAATTTGATAAGCATTTGCACACACATTCAAAATATCATGATGGGTCTCTGTGCTCCAAGGACTAGCACATTTGAGATTCACACAATATATCAATATATAAACCGTTCAATTAGTCAAAAATATTTATGCGCCAAAGCTCAGATTCTGAAATCCTTTTGTTCTGGGATACCTTGTATATTGACAATTACACAAAAGATCACACTATCTTATCGCATGGTAGAAATGGTTTTTTATTAAAAATTTAAAATTTTGCACCTTTTCCAAAATTTTCCAAACCCTTTTGGGCAGGAAACCTTTGAAAGAGACGTACAATCTTATCTGATATCAGGGAAATAGAAATCTTTCACTGCCCAATTTTGGGGTTTTCCAACCCGAATGGAAAAATTGGGAATTTTTGCAGTAAATAAATTTAAACTATTGAATAATCCCAAAGTCAAATTAAAATAAATTTTAAAATTTAAAAAATTTTTTTTTTAAAAGAATTTTTTAAGCCCCGATTATTGATAAAAACGTTTTTGCAAACACGAGCTGTTACAACAATGCCACTAACCATCAAGTTGATTTGTTTTTCTCTCATCGGCTGGTTTCGCGGGATAAAATCATTCAGCTTATTATTAACGCTCACAGCCGGGCTCAAGCTGTACTGGAATTTCCAACATATCTAATAATAGGCTGGTTTTCCAATCTATATAAAGACTGGTTTTCCAAAGTGCGCAATTTCTATTTTTAGAATTTTTACCAAGTATACATTCGGAACTGCCTCGGCTATTATCTATATCTATAACTTATCCGAAGACTGACGGAAAGGGCCGAGTAGTTGCGATTGA
Organism: Ruditapes philippinarum; assembly: GCF_026571515.1. Taxonomy (NCBI): domain Eukaryota; kingdom Metazoa; phylum Mollusca; class Bivalvia; order Venerida; family Veneridae; genus Ruditapes; species Ruditapes philippinarum. Next base: position 67,440 of record NW_026857960.1, read on the forward strand.
TGTTGTAATACATGTATATGTTGTTACCGTACTGAAATGTTATATATTTATATATTTTATATAATTATGCTTTTAGAACAATTTTCCAACATCGAAGTATAAGTCAAATATGTACTGCAAATATATTTCCACGTTATATGTAAGCATTAAAATCTATGCTTTCATTTCTTACTGAGAATTTTGACTATAGACAATGAATTTCAAATTACCTCCCTTTATCACAATAACATGTAAATTCGGTAATATCTTTACAAATAATGCTTTTGGAACTTAAAATATTGATAAATCTTCATTAAATTTTGAGCATTATATTTTTGATATAAAACCTTAAAAACTGTGTTAGAGGATCTTTAAATTATGGTTTAGATGTATTGATTGATACCGGTATCGTGTTTAATAATGAATATAGGTGATATATGACATAAAATTACAATTCAAACAATTTGGCAATACTTTTTTTCATTATTTACACATGTATACTTGAAAATAATCGTATAATAATGCCAACGAAACACTTTTGGTGTTTGGAGCTTAAAAAAGCTTTACAAATTTCCTAATTAAAATGCCATATTCCGTCATCCCAGCGCATGGGCTTTATCATATGTGCAAAAAACTTTTTATGTAGGCCAGTTTTTTAAAAATTCAAATTTGAATATCCATAATAAACTATATTCGTTGGAAAATTAGCAATTGGATTTTAAAAAGGCGTTTAGGCAAAACCTAAGGTGATTAATGACCAATTGTAAAAATTTTTGTTCTCATTTCGTAGTCGTTTAGTCCATTCCAGGAAGTGATGTCCATTGCGCATTCTCTTACAATTCTCTTAAATTATTGCGAGATAATCGGGCAGCAGAGTTGTGAAATAGTCAATCATTTTGTTGCTTTGATTGTTTTTTTGTTGATTTACATCGTGTTCCCAAAACATTTTTAAGGTATTGCTTGAATCCTGGTAAAGAAATCTTTATGAAGTACATGCTGATGATGCACATCTTTTTAAATTATTTGCCTTAAATTCTTTCCATGCTGGCATCGTAAGTGATTGGCCTTAAAATTTGCCACCAGTATAAGCCAAGTGATAAGCCTTTGCCACCAGTATAAGCATAGTGATTATCATTTACCACCAGTATTAGCCAGGTGATTAACCTTAACCACCAGTTTAAGCCAGGTGACTAGCCCTTGCTACCAGTATATGCCAGGTGATTTACCTTTGCCACCAGTATATGCCAGGTGATTAACCTTAACCACCAGTTTATGCCAGGTGACTAGCCTTTGCTACCAGTATATGCCAGGTGATTAACTTTTATCACCAGTATAAGCCAGGTAATTAACCTTTATCACCAGTATAAACCAGGTGACTAGCCTTAACCACCAGTTTGAGCCAGGTGATTAACCTTTACCACCAGTATATGCCAGGTGATTAACCTTTACCACCAGTATATGCCAGGTGACTAGCCTTTACCACCAGTATATGCCAGGTGACTAGCCTTTACCACCAGTATAAGCCAGGTGACTAACCTTTGCCACCAGTATATGCCAGGTGATTAACCTTTACCACCAGTATATGCCAGGTGACTAGCCTTTACCACCAGTATATGCCAGGTGACTAGCCTTTACCACCAGTATAAGCCTGGTGACTAGCCTTTGCTACCAGTATATGCCAGGTGATTAACATTTGCCACCAGTATATGCCAGGTGATTGCCCTTTACCACCAGTATGAGCCAGGTGACAAGCCTTTAAAACCAGTATATGCCAGGTGATTTACCTTTGTCACCAGTATATGCCAGGTGATTAACCTTTACCACCAGTATATGCCAGGTGATTAACCTTAACCACCAGTATGAGCCCGGTGACTAGCCTTTACCACCAGTATAAGCCAGGTGATTAACCTTTGCCACCAGTATATGCCTGGTGATTGCCCTTTACCACCAGTATAAGCCAGGTGACTAGCCTTTGACACCAGTATATGCCAGGTGATTTACCTTTGCCACCAGTATATGCCAGGTGATTGCCCTTTACCACCAGTATGAGCCAGGTGACTAGCCTTTACCACCAGTATAAGCCAGGTGACTAGCCTTTGCCACCAGTATAAGCCAGATGACTAGCCTTTTACCACCAGTATAAGCAATGTGACTAGCCTTAACCACTTAGTATAAACCAGGTGACTAGCCTTTACCACCAGTATATAAGCCAGGTGACTAGCCTTTACCACCAGTATAAGCCTGGTGACTAGCTTTACCACCAGTATAAGCCAGGTGACTAGCCTTTACCACCCAGTATATGCCAGGTGAGTAGCCTTTACCACCAGTATAAACCAGGTGATTAACCTTTACCACCAGTATAAGCCAGGTGATTATCATTTGCCACCAGTATATGCCAGGTGATTTACCTTTGCCACCAATTTATGCCAGGTGACTAGCCTTTACCACCAGTATAAACCAGGTGACTAGCCTTTACCACCAGTATATGCCAGGTGATTAACCTTTATCACCAGTATATCACAGGTGAGTAACCTTTGCCACCAGTATATGCCAGGTGATTAACCATAAACAACCAGTAGGAGCCAGGTGATTAGCCTTTACGACCAGTATAAGCCAGGTGATTAACCTTTGCCACCAGTATATGCCAGGTGATTAACCTTTACCACCAGTATATTTCAGGTGATTAACCTTTACCACCAGTATATGTCAGGTGATTAACCTTAAACAACCAGTAGGAGCCAGGTGATTAGCCTTTACGACCAGTATAAGCCAGGTGATTAACCTTTACCACCAGTATAAGCCAGGTGACTAGCCTTTACCACCAGTATATGCCAGGTGAGTAGCCTTTACCACCAGTATAAACCAGATGATTAACCTTTATCACTAGTATGAGCCAGGTGACTAGCCTTAACCACCAGTTTAAACCAGGTGATTAACCTTTACCACCAGTATATGCCAGGTGAGTAGCCTTTACCACCAGTATAAGCCAGGTGACTAGCCTTAACCACCAGTATGAGCCAGGTGACTAGAACCTTTACCACCAGTATAAAGCAGGTGACTAGCCTTTACCACCAGTATAAGCCCAGATGACTAGCCTAAGCCACCAGTATGAGCCAGGTGACTAGCCTTTACCACCCAGTATAAGCCCAGGTGACTAGCCTTTACCACCAGTATAAGCCAGGTGACTAGCCTTAACCACCAGTATGAGGCCAGGTGACTAGCCTTTACCACCAGTATAAGCCAGGTGACTAGCCTTAACCACCAGTATATGCCAGGCTGAGTAGCCTTAACCACCAGTATATGCCAGGTGACTAGCCTTTACCACCAGTATATGCCAGGTGACTAGCCTTAACCACCAGTATATGTCAGGTGACTAGCCTTTACCACCAGTATAAGCCCCAGGTGATTAACCTTTACCACCAGTATATGCCAGGTGATTAACCTTTGCCACCAGTATGAGCCAGGTGATTAACCTTAACCACCAGTATATGCCAGGTGATTAACCTTAAACAACCAGTAGGAGCCAGATGATTAGCCTTTATCACCAGTATATGCCAGGTGACTAGCCTTTACAACCAGGTATAAGCCAGGTGGACTAGCCTTTTGCTACCAGTATATGCCAGGTGATTGCCCTTTACCACCAGTATGAGCCAGGTGATTAACCTTTACTACCAGTATATGCCAGGTGAGTAACCTTTACCACCAGTTTAAGCCAGGTGAGTAACCTTTACTACCAGTATATGCCAGGTGACTAGCCTTTACCACCAGTATAAGCCAGGTGATTAACATTTGCCACAAGTATATGCCAGGTGACTGGCCTTTACCACCAGTATAAACCAGGTGACTAGCCTTTGCCACCAGTATATGCCAGGTATAAGCCTTTACCACCAGTATATGCCAGGTGATTAACCTTTGCCACCAGTATGAGCCAGGTGATTAACCTTAACCACCAGTATATGCCAGGTGATTAACCTTAAACAACCAGTAGGAGCCAGATGATTAGCCTTTATCACCAGTATATGCCAGGTGACTAGCCTTTACCACCAGTATAAGCCAGGTGACTAGCCTTTGCTACCAGTATATGCCAGGTGATTGCCCTTTACCACCAGTATGAGCCAGGTGATTAACCTTTACTACCAGTATATGCCAGGTGAGTAACCTTTACCACCAGTATAAACCAGGTGACTAGCCTTTACCACCAGTATAAGCCAGGTGATTAACATTTGCCACAAGTATATGCCAGGTGACTGGCCTTTACCACCGGTATAAACCAGGTGACTAGCCTTTGCCACCAGTGTGAGTCAGGTGACTAGCCTTTACCACCAGTATGAGCCAGGCAAGGCGCTACACTTTCTGACTTATTTTCATTTTGATATCCCGACAATTGATATATTATTTATTGATTTTTTTGCAGATCAACGTAGAAGAAATTAAACGATTGGCGAGATTTTTGGGGCTCGACCCAAGTGAAGAACTTGTGCAGGCTATTTCTGAGAAATGTCAGTTTCATAATATGTATAAAGATAAAATGCACCCGAACAAAGTTCGTAGAGAAATATATAACGGGGATTACACATTGTACCGAAAAGGTTTTTATTGTTTAAAAAAAAAAATAATAATAATATTTACTTAGGCGTAATGATATTCTTTTGTATGTACATGTATATTTATTTTTCAATGATTTGAAATGAATATAGCTTACTGTTCGAAAAGCAAGAATATGTAACAAGAAAGTATATAGAGATTTCCTTCAAATACATTAATATCTTTGGATACCATATTCATTTCTTTTCGTTATATTCGCAATGATTTGCTTAATGTGATATTATGCCAATCCAAGAGAAATATAATGAGTGAAAAGGTAAAAATCAAACAAAGTTTACGTTTTGACATAATTCCTTTTAATTCAATGATGTAATTTGCATAGACGAAAACTAACTCACATGGCCCAAGGAAATTTCTACAAATATTCATCAGGATTATTACATGTTACGTTCATATTATTTATATTTTATTTGTCATCATTTTCTAATCAACAGTTGATCAATCACCATTTGTAAACTAGTAGTCAATCCTATGAAATATATAGTCAGTTCAGCTCATCTTTACAAAGAAAAAATGAGCATAATGTCACTTTAATGGTTTTCATATTTCAGGAAAAGTTGGCGATTAGAAAATTTGGTTTTTCAGTTGCACAGAATGAGGAATTTGATGAACATTATTTGGAATTTGCTGCTAGTTGTAGATTGCGGTTTCAATTTACGTGACTGTTATGTACGAGTAAAAAAGTTGTGTTAAGATGTATGCAAGATATCCAAAGTCTTTGTCAGTACATTTATTTAATTTATTTATTGTTCGGCAGTTAAAAATACATGTAAAAGCGGAAAATATGCTCATCTTCCAATGAATGTATGTCATTTCTATATGCAATGCATTGTAAATAATTTTTTTAGGTATGTAATGTATTAAATGACCTTTACTTGAATTATAACTTGAATTTCACATGCATTACAATTTTATAACTTAGGTTGTTTGCTTAATATATTACGTATTAAGTGTTTGTGATATAAACATTTGTATTACCTCATGAAAGGGTTTTTTATGTAATGTTTGTGTCTCATTTTTTATGCTTCTACTAAAATTGTTCACAATGTCATTCTATTTCCTTGCTTATTTGAATGAAAATATAAAAAACAATTAATTTGTCTCCGATCATAATACATGTATTCTTTTTTGAACGAAATGTAACAGTTGTTAATTTCCCTCAATTTTTAGAGTGGCGTCCGTAGCCGAGTGACTAGGTCGTTGACTTCTTGGGTTCTTACTTGCTAGCTCCTCACATTTGCGTGTTCGAATCCTGATTGGGACTTTGGATTCATTCATGTGAGGGAGCTATCCATCTACTCCGGTGCCCGTTTCTGCCTGAAATAATGCAGCCTTTTTTATAACCGTTGCCGTATTTAGATTGTAAATGTTTTACATTACATGAGACTGTTAAGTGAAAATTATCGCCGAAATGCGATATTGAGACATAAAACAGAACAATTATTGGGACATTGAATATCAAATATTAATTCCACTTAAAATGTAAATTATATCTTGAATTCCCTTTTTACTTTTTCAAAAATCTTAGTACATCTTTCTCAAGTTTGATTTTATAAAGATGCTTTGGCTTATCTGGAGGCATGCTGCTTTAAATGACTGTCTTTGATACCTGGAGGCATGCTGCTTTAAATGACTGTCTTTGATACAGAGTCATATCTACATTGTATACTTGTATTGGTTCTGCTGGATAACAAAGAAACGTCACTGAACCACCGTAGGGAACGTGTTACAGTATCGCGTTTTTGGGTTACAGTATAGAATTTTAAAGATGGAGGATTATTTGTTGGGAGGACAGGTAGGTGATTTTTATTCCGGCCCATACTACAAGTAGTTTAGTTTCTAAAAGACGTTTGTGTGCTTTGCTTGTAAGGAACAGGATGCGGTATCTAGTCATATATTTCTTCAGACTCTGCACCGCAGATTTATCGCTATATTGTCTCATAAATATGCAGATTTGACAGTTTGAAAATTGGAATCGAGAGACCAACGTATTTTTCTCCAATTTCGACATTGTTTGTGCATGCCTAGATAAAGTAAATCTGCAAAACGTTAGTCCTTTATGTTAGGAAACGTTTATAAAAGTAAATGACCAGTTGAACCTATGTTCCTGTTCATTAAATGCGTTTGAAAAAATAAGCAATGTTACAGTATAGAGCGAGGTGATTTGTGCAGGGTTAACTATTATCAATCTGGTCATATATTTTCATCCCAGGTCCGATACTCGTGCCTGTGGCAAAAAGTACCATTGCTAGCAGTTTTGTTTTAGAGCTAACAACACGCCTGAGATCAGATGTAGCATTTATGTTGATAAGACATTTATGCAGAAATCGTGATTCACGATGTCATTCATTTAAACAAAGGATGAAGATTAAACCATTTAATTAGCATTACTTAATCCAATATATTTATTGAGATCATGCCTGATACTGTACATGTGACAATGTCAGCATCTTTTTTGAAGAATACATACATGTTTTGAAGGGAAAAAAATCTTAAAGTCAGATGAGTAATTCAAAGCTCACCCCCGTTAAATGAACACCATGTAGAACATTTTGAACTCCGATGTCCTTGCTGTGAAAATATGGAATACAACTTGAAAATAGTAATTTTCTTATTCACTACATGTACTCATGTCATGAAACAGTGATTCTATGTTTGGTACGTGTAACAGTATGACGGTATTATTAATTAAGTAAAAACAATTAAAGGCCCATTATGCCTCAGAAATTCTATCATATTTGTGTCACAAAATGTTTTTATTTTTGATATTTTGTTACAGTTTTGAAAAGAACTTGATTTGCCACCCAGATGAACAGTTGCTCTGTTGGCAAGGAGTATGATCATAGTGAATGAGTATTTTGTACGGAATTTCAAAAAAATACTACTTTGTTTATATTTTGCTACCAGCGCAACTTTCTTCAGTTGTTAAACACCAAATATGATCTAAATTTATTTTTAAACCATTATTAAACACATGTTTGACATTCTTAAGAATTGAAATAAAATGGATTTTTGACACATAATGCGCCTTTGTTAATTTTTTTTTCAACAAGTTTTTCTTGCATAATAGACTGGCGTTTCCGTTAGTTTTACCCATGCCAGAAATTTCGTCTGGCATGGGGGGTTCCAGATGAGTCGCGTGCTGTACAATGGCACGATAAAGATGACGTCATTTTACCGTTATGAATGATTTTGTAATTCATACGCTGTTGAATGAAAGTAGTTACTGTTGTAATGACATAAATTTTCATTGAAAATAAAGATAAAGAACTAGAAATATAATGGAATATGGTAGAATATGCAAGAAAAAATATCTGACATATGTTTGCGGTTCGGATCGGAATATCCGTCCCTCGGTCACCCGCCCATGGGCGGTAACTCGGCAAGCCTCGTTACCGCCCAATGGGCGGGTCACCTCGGGACGGATATTCCGATCCGACCCGCAAAATATGACAGATATTATTAATCTTCTACATATTTCGAAGTTTATATTTTCTATCTCTTATTCCATGCTTGTCTAACATTAAATGAAAGCGCTCGTAAGGGAGCTGCTTTATCGAACAATTTTATCAGTAGTTCACAATGCCATTTATGGCACGTGTAGAGTAACCCATGCTCTGAAAGTCCTCTGCACAACAAGTCGTTCGCGCTTTTACATGGTCGGTATAAAAACAATAGAAAATACTGTTCACAATGCAATTTTGTTTTTATGCACATAAAGTTTTTAGACGCAAATCATGCATTTCCAAAAATTGCACAAGATATTATAATAATCTGACGAACTTGTAAATTTTATACATTCTATGGAAACTGTGTATTTATGTAATTACTGGGTCTTTCAAATAGAAATACTCTGGTTATTAATCGCATTTTGAAGGTGAATTCATGCGTTTTTTTATGAGAAAGTATATTTTTGTAAAATGTCTGTAAAGATAGAATCCTCAATGATTGAAGGTGAAATGACACTGCCTTGTCATGCAACATCATGTTAGAAGAACTAGAATGAATTCGCTTTTGGCATTGCGATGTCGCCGCACAGCAACAGGACGATGCGACTTAATTTTGGCGGGAACAGTTTTTACTCTAATATAACCTGATCTATTCAATGCAAAGTAATTTGAATCAAATACGTTATAGTTACCGTACGAGGAATAGGTCTGCATAGTATTTACAGACCCGGGTGGCGTTTTGAAGACCGAGAGAGCGTAGCGATTGAGGTTTTTAAAAGGCCACCGGGTCTGTAAATACTATGCAGACCTATTTCGAGTGCGGTAACTATCTTACCTACATGCTGTTTTGTTTTTCTATCCATACATCAGTTTTTAAGTCAGTATTTATTAATATTACTCACAAGAAACATATTATTTATGTACTTTATCATGTTTAAGAAAGCATTCCAAAGCCAAGCAAAGATACCATCCGCTACGCTCTTGTAATTCATTCGTTCACAAATCAAGTATATTTGAATATTCTCGTGATTTTCGTGGGGTTTCATTATCAATCGCAACTACTCGGCCCTTTCCGTCAGTCTTCGGATAAGGACCTCGAACACAATAGTATGAATACACAGAACGGATGCGGTATTTCGGTCTTACCTACGCTAAGAAACTAAACATGTAAACAAATAGTAATTTAATGCTGGGAGTTGTTGACAAGTTTATTTCCAATATATGTAGTAAAAGTCCACCTAAAATAAGTAAATTCATAGGTAGAAAAGCAAACAGTACATTATTTATAATTTATTATTATGGTTGTAGAAACCGAAAGTACAAAAAACCAACCTGTTGAGATTTAGTCGGATTTGTTTAAAATTGAACATCAGTGGGCATACTTAAATTGCAAATTGTTGTCAGACATATTTTCAAGCATAAGAGTACCGGGACACACATTAGATGTGAAATATATACATTCGTTTTACATTATCTCTAGTTCTGTTTACATCTGAAACCACGTGGTAGCTAGAACTACTTTTAATCGGTATTGTTTCTGAGGTTATTATAGATAATAGCCGAGGCAGTTCCGAATGGTTTCATTATGTAATAAGGTCAGGTAATGTACTTGTTAAGTTGAGTGGGAAAAAATGGGGAAAAAAAGGTCTTATACTTAAGATGAACTATACTCTCACTGAAAGTAATATTTTGGGAAAGAAAGATGCAGAAGTTGACTTTGATTCGATATGCACCAATAATATAATCGTCGTATATATATCCCAAAATGCAGAATTGTTTAATAATGCAGGATTGTGCAAATTCAGACATAGTTGTGGAAATAAATACCGAAAACTAGTATCTTATGAAGCTTTATAGTTCGGCAAATGTGTTAGGTATACCGAAAAGCAAACTAGAAAGAAAGGCTAAATGTGCGTTGTTGTGCTCATTAATTAACATCGGCGACGCCAGAACAGCTACTGTTCGTTTTTCTCACAAATAATCTGGAATATATGTTATGAGGGTCCTTACAGCCGTATGCGCTAATTTATTTCTATTTATCTTTAAAATATATATCGACCCTTTTTCCTTTTTGGCTTGCGGCCTCATACACACAATTCAGCGTTATTTTACGGTGAATATTGTGTACTGTAATGCACGAGTTTCTCGACTTCACATATTTTCTATTATGTTTTCTTTCAGTTCCTTCAGACAAACATAAATCATTTATAATTAAACAATAGTATACCTTGTTTTGAAAAAACAACAAACACTTATATAGGTGTGGTCAATACAGGCATATAGAGAACAATAGAACAAAAACAGGTCGGTATATATTTGCAGACCTGTTAAGCGGTCAGTTAGTGATTTACTAAAAGAGTCGGTAGGTAAATTCGATTCAATCACATGTTTCTTTTGCTGTAGGCAAAGTTGAGATCTGTTTATTAGAATACTTTACTCGTGTATAAATCTCCACACGGCTCTAATCTGTCCAGTTCGAATTATCAGATGAGTGAATTTCACTACCGTCAATTTGCGTGGTTAAGTCTATTATTATTTTTAGGGGGTGTCGAACGTATAGAAGTATGATACTTTTTAAGCGAGGTGAAAAGGTACGATACGGAGTAATGGAGGATTTTAGCATGTTAACACCCGTCAGTGTGGGTATATTTTATAAAATTGCTAGAGTCATTTACTATCAAATCGCAAATTTTACGTGGATCATGTGGGCTCTGACCTACACATATTATCTCAAAATCATAGTAAAAAGATTCTGAAGGTAAATTGGCTGTAACTGATTTTGTGTCGGTGAAAAAATGATAAGATGAGATCCCATACCGTGAATGTAAGTTCTACTTGTAACTTATATAAATACTCATTATAGCGCTGCATAGCAAAGACTGTTGTGCAAAGATATTTATTGGCGTCTGGCTGTCCGAAAATTAATTTGTACGATGAGTTTTGGTACGATAAGATTACTGTGCGCTGCAAAAGGTTCGAAAATTTTGGTAGTTAGTAATTATTACTTAAAGTACCGTTATCAATTTTCTTTAATTGATCTTTCATAGGATCATGCTGAACAGTTCCGGTGTTCTCACCGTTTCTTCTTGTGGCTGGCGTCATTTACCTTGCTTATACTTATAAATACTCAAATAATGTGTCACCTTTATTTCAAGATTTAACTTCCCTTTGATGTTAAGGTTTGTTATAAGATTTTTATTCACCCTGTAGACTTTCTGTTCTTTTTTTCACATCTGAAGTAAATGACTTCAAATCGTATGCAGTTTATCGAAAACGCGAAACAGAATTTTCATTTAGTTCCCATTTTCTGAAACTTGAACATTTTCTTTGCATTGAATAGGTAAACTATTTATCATAACTGAATTTTTAACCTTCTTCACTTAAATGTTTTATTCCAATGAAATGTTTCTGATTCCATGAACTTAAGAAAGGAGTTCTGAGGCATAAGAAAAAAAAGAAAACGTCAATGGGAATGCTATGTACTATCTAGAATGCGTTACAAGGTTGTAGAAAGACAGATTTTGCCGTTGTTAGTTTTAGGATAAAACCAATGGCGTGCAAAAGAAAGAATTTGATTGTTTATATAATTTCATTTGGATTTGAACAAACATCAAAGGCAATAGTGAACTATAAATATTGATAATCAGCGGTTAAATAAAAAACTGGCCAGTTTAAATGGAAATCAGATACCCGCATTTTTTGCACTATATACATTACATAATGTATATAACACCTCATTATATAAGCACTCAAAATATTTTAATTTATATAGCACTCCAAAATATTATTATAGCACTCGAAAAATAGACACATTTTAAACATTAGCGTTAAAAAAACCTGTGTAATAATTCCATACTATCTATAATGAAAAATATCGCATTTTCCGGGCGTTACCGCGAAGCACTAATCACGTACATCGGCGTTACCTTCAATAAAAACGACATTGAATCACATTTTATCAGTTTATTTTCAATATCACAAGAAATAAGGTTTATGTCACTTGCCTATCGAAAATCGAAATTATACAGAATAATATGCATTGTTGTACTTATAAGAGCCGACAAAAAGCCAACATCTCGCTCAAAACGGTGGTCAAGCCATGAATGATCTTGAAAAGTAAACACTTTCGTGGAAATAATCTTGATGAGGGATAAAGAGTAATGTCTTCGCTGCCGTATGCGGCTATTCCTTTTTTCAGTTCGGTTAAATAAAACACATATTGGTCAGTTTACTTACCGAGTTGGAAATCCTGTCAGGTGTCCGCCATTTATTGCACAATTCTGTGTTACTTATTGCACGAACCGTGCGTTATTTTCACATTCCGGCGTTACTGGATAGACACGGTGATTGCTAATGCCCAGAGAACAGACATCAGTCGTTCATGCATTACACTCATCGTAAGGTTGCGAACAGTTAGTTCATCGAACCAATTATCATGCGTACAGTAAGAAATACGATATATGCGAATAATTCTTTACGTTCTTTTTTCTTGATTTTATAGTTTTGCTTTTTTAGTTAACACGTTAATTCGTGCTATTACTAATAAGTAAACTGTTTCAATATATTTTTTATTGTATTCCAGGTTCTGGGGGGCTTTTAAGAAAAAAATAACCCCAATAAAAGTAGCTCTCTCCTTACCATAAATATATTTTATGGTATATATTTGGGGGCCTTTCTTTTTAAAAGTGTCAGATTAAAAGTTACATTTTAAATTTTATAATGCAGATTTTTAACTCGAGTCAGGTATTTTACCTGCGCTCAGAGGATGCCCCCATTGGTCATTCAAAGAAAGGGTAGCGATAGAATTCATATTCAGATAACGTTCATTGATTTCTTTTTTTCTGGGGTTTTATAATTGACAAAGAGAAAGTGTTTTTTATTTTTGCCATGATAGAAAAAGAGAAAAACTCTTTTTCAGACCAAAATAAAGGGCCCGCTTTCCGCGTGCACTTTTTATTCGAACAAAATGACAAAATGCAAAAATATGAAGCAAACCGACTCTTACCCACGTTAATAGACACATATCGAAAATTTCACAGGCTACGATTTCGTACCTCTATGCAAAACCCACACCCCTTGTTCAATAATAAAAAAGGGCAGAGAGTCAATTTTTTTTCCGAAGTACGCGGAGGGTACCGAAAATTTCTCCACTTCACACATTTTTAGATACTACCATTTGCCGGTGCTATCCATATCGGTACCCCCTTTCGAAAATTTCTCAAACGGTACCCTCCTGAAAATGCTCGGCATTCTCTGAAAAAAACCAGCGTAGATACCCAAACCAGTTAAAAATTTTATTGTAATAAGGGGAAAAGGGGGTATGTCACGTAGAAAAATGTATCCCCGGAAACTGGATGTTTTATTTATGTGTATTTGTCATTTCCCGATTTTTATGTACTGCAACTTCACATAAGCTACAAAAAATCGATAGTCTTGCTTTGCCCATCACCTCGACAAAATTTTTTTGGGCTGAAATAACCGTGGTTGATTTTATGATCATACATATTTAAATGTTCATATACATATTATCTCGGACAAATGGCAGTTAATGTCCCTTCATAAATACCCTCTCATTTTTTCACACTTGGGACCCCCAAAGCACCATATGCTTTTATTTCGTTAACATTAAATATGTAATGTTTTCTAAAAATAAAAGATTTCATACACACTTAAAGATTAACGCAAATAAAAAAGGGGTTTT
>NW_026857961.1:0-24009 GCF_026571515.1 Ruditapes philippinarum
TCACTTTTAAAGTTAACTGTTTGCTGACGTAAAATATGACGTCATTGTTTCAGTTTGTGCACGTGCACATGTTCAGCGGGCTGATAACTAGATCTCGGCCCCGGACCGCAAACTCATATTAGTGTCCAACTTTATTTGTCATCCAATGAAAACGCTGTATTTCTTAAAAATTCTGTGATTAATTTTCATAGAAGTACAAAAGACGATACTATTTCGAATTCTGTCCATAGTCGACTACTATTTTTCATAGTACTTCATAAAACCGCATAGTGACGTAATAAAGTGAATGATAATGAGGCCAAATAAAGCTTGACACTAAATATGTTAGTATTCATCCGTGCTGTTCTACAGAAATTAGAAGCTATCGCTCCCGTCGAAGTTTCTAATTTCTGTAGAACAACACGGATGAACACTAACATATACATAGGTCACGTGACACTCATAGTCAGTTGAAATCATAGGCGATTTTATTACTATAATTATACAGTAACAAGTGTATTAATAGAAAGTCTTTCGAAATCAGTATTACATTAAAAGGCATATGATAAAAAAAAATAAAAAAGGTAGAAGTGGTTAATTTTGCTGAGGTTATAAAAGAAGAAAAAAGTAATGACTAATTGCTAAAATCTGTTTTGTGACTTATTGGTAGCCATCATAGTACTAAATGTATTTACTTTATGTACAGACAGTAAACAACATGGATATATAAAATGGCATACTTCACTTCGAAAATGTCATACGTTACGTAGAAAAAAAAAGGATTACGTCATTCTTAATAAAGATGATAATGGTGCGTATGAAAGGATCATGCAATAAGTAAAAGTACATCATTATTGTTTTAATATTGTATTCAAAGTGAAATGAATGAAACATGACCAGATGACAACTGAACTGAGCAAAAGTATCTTTGCATTTGTGAAAATATTTTGTCACCAAGTAACACTACTGTTTGTCAGGTAATTTGAAATTTCTATAATTATTCCTAAATGAACGAAGCTCTACTATTTCTGAGATTAATGGATAGTCATTGACCTGTCTCTACTATGTCTAGTTGAAATGAAAACCTCATAAAGTGTATATTATGGCATTAAGTTATATTATCAGGGGAAATTGGCACAACTTGAAAGTGGATTAAGATGACATGTTTACTTAATAGTTCACTGCGTGGACAAGAAAATAATTTGTATGTGTTCATTAAATACATTTCGACATAAAATGAAATTGCAGTTAGGTTATTGACCTGATGATACGTAGAGGTTGAACACCAGAACAGAAAGTTATCGCGGTCAGGTCATTCTAGCAAAAGCTGGGAGGGCAACAAAATGGTTAATGACAGTAGCCCATAGAGCTTCTGCATTGCAATTCCAGAGTCATGAATACATTTCGATTAAACATTTTTCACTGTAAAAGTAGCTGTACTTTTCGAACTGTCCTCCATACAAAACTTGTTGACTGTCCTCCATACAAAACTTGTCGACTGTCCTCCATACAAAACTTGTCGACTGTCCTCCATACAAAACTTGTCGACTGTCCTCCATACAGAATTTGGGGGGCGTTGACCACAGTTTTACGTAGTAGATTCATGTTCATTTTGCATAGTCGTTGCCCCAAGGCGGCTAGAGCAGCTGTCAAACCAATAATATAGGTGCTGAAATACTTTGTTCAATGCTGCCCTGCTTCTAGACAATTTTAAACAAGGGGCATTTGACTCAAGAAGGATAGCTCGTAATCCTCTAAGCTGATCGTCGGCAAACTTATTCACCAACATGGTATGAACGAAAAACATTTCGAGAAAAAACAGACGTCTATTCCTTAACAATGTCTTCCGAGACAGTAAAACAACAATAAAAATTAATGTTCTGTTCTCTTTCGACCCCTTGCTGTAAATTATACAGTAACATTGTATATGGTTATACCCGTACACAAGCAGGAGAATACATCATCCTCTGTTGAATTCCGCAGAATCTGGTAATACTGAGTGATCGAAACCGAAATTCTTTTAAAAGCATATCAAAATCCTCTAACAACCAAAAAATGAATATAATTGTGACATATTTTCTTTTCTTGTGTAAAAAAGAAAATGTCTTTGTATTGAAATATTTGTTGATTTTGGAATTACAGTTATTGTTTATTTTAAGCTGTCTTCGATTAAAAGATTCTGTATCAAAAGTCACAAAGCATAGCAATGGATGCCTTTTTAGCCACTTTGCTTAAGTAACAAATTTATTGCCATTACAAATTACCATATAACCAGTTCAATGATATTAAATAGACATGCATGTATAAATAATGTAAGAAGATGATTGTAATGAATTAATAAACAATAAATAATTTTAATAACTTATTTCTTAATCATTTTATAAAAATTATATATTTCATGTGAAAAGAACTCATTATCAAACTCATTTACCATGACATATAACTGGATATTAAACACACACAAACTTTACACTGAAAGCAACATTTTTAATATTGACTTTGAATGGCCCTTTTTACATTGATAATTAACTGTAGCTTCAGGACGTACTTATTAATCAATTTCGGATTGAACAATTACTGTTGATGTTGTTTGATAAATTGCATTACTAATTCATTTATGCACATAAGAGATTATGTTTATTATAAAATTAGGTAGGGGCGAAATTCACTTCTATTCGAATGTAAATGTATTTTGTCTAAAACCCAAGTGACAATAAATCTCTGTCAGAAAAGTGTCAAAAAATCGTAATATATTTCTAAATGACGCGGTACAAAATGGTCTCAAATGGTCATTAATAAAGACCTCAGAGTAGCCCAAATGGTCGCGTTTTCATCAATCAGATAAGAGTGAACACCTTACACTAAATCATTTTATCATGACAAGCAGGAAGGCTGCTTACACTACGATTATAGGGCAATAACAGGTAAATAAATGTAAAATGAAACATCCTTTTGTATCATATATAACTAATCAAGCACTGTGTAATTACTTACACTGTATAAAACAATCTCATTTATGAAAAACCGTACAGAGGAAGAATATGTCCAAAATAACGCCTTTGAAAATGCAACATTTCTCTGTGATTTTGTTTTGATCATCTGCTCAATTAAATAATGTTTCTACCCAACATTTGATGAACGTGTTTACCCGCTAGGAACTTTTCTATCATTGTTTGCTTCATACAATTAGGCTTAAACTGCTTCTGAATCTCTTTTGTATGCCCGAGATCAAATATTCAATGATATGTATGGTTCTCGTGTGGATTTCTAATGTTTTATGCCTGATTGATATTCGGGCAAGGAGTAATGACCTTTGTAATATGTATTTCCCCAAAGAAATGGTCGGTAAATCCCAACTTTCTGTAGTCTCTACAAAGTTGCCTTATTTGTTCACTGTGCTTGCGAAATAATAATGTGGACCAGAATGTGGTTTATTTAAATTTATTTGATTTATTTATTTTAAAATCAACGCTTCTGACAACAATGAGTTAAATAAGATAATAGGATAAATTAGATTTATTCCTTAAGGTATTAGCACCCTAATGCATTACCTCCGCTTTGAAGAGTATTCAAATAGGCTAGAACTACTGTTAACTACATTGAACATGAGGGCCATTGGTTCAATCCCCAGAAGGGTCAACTTTTTTTTTCTTTCTTTTTATCTTTTAACATTATTTATGTATCTCTCATGTCCCATTTGGAAAGAAAAAAGTGTTTAATTTTGATTTTTTTAATTTATATAGGTATTTATTGGCTAAATTATGCTAAATCTAGTAATAAATATGGTACCTGATATTTTCAAAGTGTAATATAATCAAAACTAGACGGTAAAAGTATTTCATATTTTACAAGATCAACCAATATACTTTTTTAAAAATTTAGGGAAACTTTGAAAACAGGCACTCATTTGGGTAAATTTTAAGAATTTTTTAAATTAGGCTCCCTTAGTAGAAAAATGGTCAGACACGTGGTAAAAATGGGTGGGTTAGGGTAACATTTTTATTCAGATTTCATAAATTTTAAGAAGAAACCATAATTTTGCTTATGTGGATTGTTAGCTGAATAGTATTATTTGTTTCTTACCAAAAATTAATGGGAAAACAATTTTCATCAGAATGTTATTGCAGATTATTTAAAGGTTCCTCATTTCTAAAAAGGGCCCTCATAACATCCTAGCTTGAGTTCAGAAAAGTGGCCATAACTTGATTTCCGTACGGTAAACTTTGTTTAAATTTTGCATACAGGTGTACTTTAAGGTATACCTCTGACCTATGATGTCAATTTTTTAGTTCCTGATAGTGCCCATTAGGGTCCTTATACCTTAAGTAGCATTTGTTGTTCCAACCAAATTGTATTGATAAAAAATCGCTGTCCTCAAGCAAAGTTATTAACAGCATTGAGTATTATTCATGTAAACTTGCTATTCGCGACTGGCTTGAAAGTTTGATATATAAAAATCACGAAGGTCATCAGGCTTAAATATTTTTATTTATTAATAATAATTATATATTACATTAATACGTTAAATGAGCCGATCTAATGGACTCGATTTGAATGGGCGGGGCTAACTGTAAGCTGGTTATAGGTTATATACAGAGTTTAAATAAATAAATTTTCAAGCGAATGCATTGAAGTGTATACAACCTATAACCTATACTAATTGTTTAAATATGCACGTACAAATAACTCGGGTGGGATGCTTTCAAAAATAAATATATAATAAATACAAAGAGGATAATCAAGATTTTTGGTATAAATACAGGATTTATTTTCATCGAGTGGTATGAAAATAAATATTAAACAATTGGCGGTAGCCACGCAATATGATAATTTTCATACAAGATGAAAATGAATCCTGTATTTATAGAACAACACCTGAATTGAACAAGAAATTCGTCTTTAATTAAATATTTTAAACATATAAAAATAGTCCAGACCTGATGGTAATTGAGGATTTGACTGTACATGTATATCTTATGGTAGTTTTTGTATAATAAAGAAAAAATCGGTCCGTGATAACCATTTTTTTAAAAATTATTTCGTTATTTCGTATTAAGTTATAATTATAAACAAAATATATTCATTAAAAAATCAGTAGGTATTAAGTTTGAAACAATCTTTTTAGTTGATTTGAAAAACTTCATAAAGTTCCAACAACTTGACAACAAGAAACTGCAGTAGCAAAAACAGCAACAACAAAAAAAGACTCGAAAATGACTCAAAAATTTATGTAAGGAACAGATATTTTATAAAGTAAATCACTCATGTAAATCAAATTTTATTTAAAGAATCTAATTTTATGAAGAAAAATTTAATAGCAAACCCACACATAATCTGAATGCTGATATAAATAATGATGGAAGGGAGATACCAGTACTTGATTTATTAGGCTATGTTAGCATGTTACCTTAAGATGTATTTCATCATATATTTGTAATAAATAAGATGCATAAAAGATCGTTTCTAGAGAACATCATTACATAACCAACTGCTGACATGGATGAAATACAAATTCATTAAAAGAAAAATTGATACCACTGATAATATAAGCATTAAATTTTCCCGCATATTGTCTATTTGTTAATATGTTTACTTTTATGACACTTTAACAAATGCAAATGTTCTGAAAATAATGTTAAATACATGTATAGAAAACCACTTAAATGCGTTTAAAATCAAAGAACCATTATGTTAATATCTCGATACAAACAGTTAGAATGTCTTGTTAAAAAAGGAGTCTGATTATTAAAGACATATAAAACAGACTGGTCGTAATGTCAAAAAATGTTTTGTTTAATAATATTTTATTGCATACGCAACAAAAGTGCCACTGTGAAATATACAAAAGGGTTGGACCAAAAGTTTTTACAACATTATCGTGGAAATATTATGTGAAAATTGTTGTGAAGTTCTCATCAGTACGATATTTTAAATGATGTATGTTATAATGTCCTGATAATTTCTGTACATACATTTTATAAAAAAAAAACCTCATATTTACCAAAATGCATTGTTTTTGTACCTTTCTGGAAAAGTGATATTCGCAACCCACAAACAATATAATAGTTGACTTAATTTTAGAATCGATCTTAATTTCAGTAAACTTTTTAAGTATGTTGATATGGTAGATTTCCTTACTAAAATGTACACAGAGTAACATCAACGAAACGTTTTGAGTGGGGAAAAAAATTCTTCTTACAAATGATCAGGAAAGTTTAAAACGAAAGTTACAAAAAAGAATGGCTTCGACTGCAAATGTTCAAAATATTTGATATTTTATAGACAGGTGACATTATAATCATCATTTGTACATTTATTTCTATATAGCTAATAATATACTACCACAATTAAATAAATTTACTATTACAAAATAAATATAAACAAACCTAGATAGGAGATATTGCTATGAAGCAATTTAAGCATCAATATTGTATGGAAGTGTATAATGTAAAAAATAAGCATATTTTCATAAAGTGTCGGCAATCATGCATTTCGCTACTGTCACAAAGCTATCTATACCAATCCGTTTCGATTGCAACATGATTGATATAAACAATATTCTGTCTGTCAAATATTATTCTAATTTCACTTTCCCAATTAAACAACCCTAGATCACTCACCTAAGATCCACTACAGGGAAATCGTCATAATTTTTTATTACATAAGTAAGATAAGATTATGTTAGGAGGGTCTATTTTTTCACTTTCACCACATACAGTTATGATTTATGAACTATTTGTTAAGGTTCGCTTCAAAAGAATCATGCCCAATATCAAGGCTCTCAGAACTGTTTCACACAAGAAAACGTATATAAACTAAATGATTAAACAAGGTGATGTTACATGATAATTTTTCTGCTCTTGACACTGTAGTTTCTGAGAAGGTTTTTAAGGCAGTTTTAAGTATATGCAAACATGGAAACCATTTTTGACTTAAAAGTCTGCCACGAGGGACACGTAGACGAGAAAACAACAAACGACAAAAGTGTCATAAAACAGTATGAAACAACAAAAATACATCTGAGGAACTCAGAGAGGCGATGCCTTGTAACGGACAGCAACATAAGTACTACTGGGCAGTTTAAATCCGTTAACGGTGGACCAAACCTCACTCTTAGCCCCACCATGTTACTTTAAATGAGATATTGTAAACCGCCAAGTGAAATTCTAACAGTTGTAATGTTTACAAAAGGTGTAATAAATAAAACAAAGACAGATTATGTAAACAATTCAGGCCTAAAGGGCTTTAAAAACTGTCATTCATAAAGTCTCTCACGTGGTCCGTCAGATGTAATTAAAAAAGCAAAGTGTATTGTCCAGCTGTAAAAGGGTTGAACACTAAGCATACAGTATGTCTTTAAATAAAAGGATAATAACCTCTTTTAATAAAACGTTTAATAATTTTAGTAAAATAATCTGGAAACAAAGTGATCCCATGGAAGCATTAACCACAACAAAATTACATGAAAATTGCAGAATCGGTTTGATTGAGTCTGTACATTAGGGATAATGAATAAGTGTAACATCTCTCACGCCCCTAGCACTGGCTCGACAAAAAAGTTACCATGACCCAAAAACTTACGAAGTTTGTAAATCACATCGCCATAAAATTCACGCTGGCTAATCACTTGTCACAGAAATGTTAACTATAAATTCGTAATTAAATCAAAGTTACGATTGTAAATTATTTTTAAAATATTTCGGTAATTTATGATAGCGGTAGCCTTGCTTTAGAAGCTTGCAAGTAATGAAATATTCCGCTCGTTGAAATTCTTTTCGTTGTTACAAGCTCTAGCGAATCTTATTAACTGAGAAACATATACCCCGTAAGATGTTGCATGGGGAACGTATCCATCTAAATGTGGATAATTAACTATACAAAACATAGTCATATCCTTTATCAAAGATTTTCGTGTTAATGAAATTGTTGTTGACAGTGATATGAAGATCCACTGAAATTTTAAGAGTTAGTTTTATTAAGTTAAAAAATATCATCAAGGTACCGGTATCTGTATCATTTTTTTAAATGCTACAATAACATCTTGTTGCGTATCCTCAGAGAGACTCCACATAAAATCTCTTTTATAGTAGTACAAAAAATAAATAAGCGACCAGTGGTGCTTAATTAGTACGCATAGGAATTACTATAATCTTTCTAAATATGGTATAACCAAACCTGACCTAAATTTTGTCTTAAAGAAAGGAGAGTGCTCTACAAACTTTGCCACGGGTCCACATGGTAAAATGTCTTACAATACAGTTAATTAAAAAAAGCTTTGTTAGAATGACATACAAGAAAGGTAACTTTTTCCCGTTCAAAAGTTTTGTGAATTAGGGAAATTAGTTTATCATTAATTAATTAATGTGGCAAAATTTTATAAAATTTAGAAATATCGTATGTACCCCTTTAGATAGACATTTAATTTAGCCTTGTTCCACAGTATAAAGTCTCGGAAATCAGACAGTTGTACATGATACAATAAAAAGCAAGATATTTAAAAAGAGTATGATGTATGTGAAAAGATTTATCCTGGAGTCGCAGAAGAAATCGTTTAATTCCGCAGTAAATCATGCGTTTAAGTTATTTTTCATTGTCCAATTTATAAGATAGTAGTTAAATAGATTAAACGCTAAATTAAGCACTTTATTCATGTTTTAAAAACAAAATTCTTACTCGTGTTTATACCTTAAATCGAACACTTATACATCTTGTGTTTACTTAATGAATACTAACTACATGAATAAAAATAGTATTTTTCACGTAAGAAACCAAATACAAGTCGAAATCATATGTATAGTTTTGTTAATATGTTGTAACATGATCTTTTGTAACAATTTATGTACGAAAAATGTGAAAATCTATACTGATTACGGAGAGAGTTCCTAAAAAGCTTCTAACTTAGTCCGTAAAATTTAGTTAATGTATTTATTATGTAAATGAAAAGATTATAAATATTGTTTAGAAAATAAATCATACATGGTTCGGCTGTTTTGCAGCCGAATTAGGCTTGTCCTCGTTTGAATAATCTTCAGAGCATTATTTGCAAAGGAGATGGCTGTAAAAATTCAAGCAATATTTCTTTTGATAAACGAAGTTACTAAATCAAGGAGACAATGAAAGAGACTGACAAAGATATATTACATTGAAATAAATTAAAAGAGACTTTCCTAAGTAGTAGTCTAATTCAATTTCCATTTTATTGCCTATCAATACTGCATTATGTAAATTGGTTTGATACATTGGATTCTGATGAAATATCAGAAATTGGTGCAAGGTTTTATAAAATCAAAGTCTATTGATAAATCACCTTTTGTATTATCAAAGACGTTCATTTGTTTAGTCTATTAATAAACAAAATTTAGTCTATTAATAAAAAAATATACAAGCAAAAACGAACAAAGCTAAGTTGCAATAATTCCTTCCAAAGTGGTATACGTGCTAAGGACATATTTATTTGGGTATATCTTTATTTACCAAGGCATAAATTTCAAAACAAGAGATGGGCTATCAACACAAACGAAAAGGCCATGCATAGTCAAGAGTACCATGAATGTCAGAAAGGTCATGCATGTTATTTTCTTTACCAATCTAGGTCCAGATTTACCTATTGCTGTAACAAATGACAATCTGCCAATTGAAAGTTTAAAAGAGGGACTGTACTTAAAAAGCTTGGAAAATACTTTAACAAACGAATGCCAGCGACGGGCCTGTTTGGTGTCAGGCTGTTGTATGACAATGCTCTTGTCATAAGGCAGCCATTGTACATGACTGTGTATAGAAGCAAAATGTGGTTTAGCTTCCTCACCCGCCGTATTCATCGGTCCTTGCCCTTTCTGTGACTTTTTTCTATTTCTAAGACTGAAACAAGTACTTTACTAGAAGGAAATATCAATCCCTTAGAGATATTGGGTCAGCCATATTCCAATATCACCATGGAATTTCTAAAAATGCCTTTGAAAATTGAATCAAGAGGCTGAAATTGTGGATATTATGTGCTGGAATACGTGGAGGAAATGCAATAAACAGTTTTGCGCTATTTAAATACCTCCTCACAAAACACATCGAATTGCATAACAATTTGGAGAACCCTCGTACAAAGTTTATCGGAATGTTGACCAAATTTGTAAGTCTGAATAATATACATGCTTTACACATTGCCAACTATTCACATAGTTACCATGTTAACCATGTTGATTTCGACTGACATGCGGTAACGGCAAACGCATTGCACGGAATATTGTAGGATATGTAACAAAAAGAGCATCGGAACACAACACGAGGGGCGTAGACCCCGATAATTGGCGTCCGCGCCGAAGCGCGGCGCCCTTATGGAATGAAATCAGATTTTGTGAAAGGGCGACAGCAACTTCTCGAGCCTTAATAAGTCGGTCATAATAAAAGCCGATCATTCCGATCGGTATGAGGGTGCTTGATTAAAAAAAAATGTCTCGATATGTACAATGAATAGCGAACTGGAGAATTTCGCAATGCATGAAATAACCTTTTCCGTCTCTTCGGTTTTTTTTATTTATCATTTTGTAGTACACAGTGGGATATTATGGTATGTTAAAAAAAATAGAATGATGAGTTGATGACCTAAACATTCCGAAAATCTATTTATAGAGGGATGTACTGCTATCGGTAATTCCTGGTCTCTCCCGGTCTATTTTGACCGGGATTTACTAGTGACCGGCGAATAGTATCACACGTTTCTTGTCCGGTCTCTCCCGGTTTTGGAGTAGATGTTTGATATCGTTACAGAACAGAACATATATTGTACAGATAA
This sequence comes from Ruditapes philippinarum, assembly GCF_026571515.1. Classification (NCBI taxonomy): domain Eukaryota; kingdom Metazoa; phylum Mollusca; class Bivalvia; order Venerida; family Veneridae; genus Ruditapes; species Ruditapes philippinarum. The sequence goes on from NW_026857961.1 coordinate 10,766, forward strand.
ATAAACGTTTTTTCCAAAATGAATGTTTGTCACTTAGTTTGGTTACAATAATTAATAACGATATCAAACATCTACTCCAAAACCGGGAGAGACCGGACAATAAACGTGTGATACTATACATATACATACAATTCGAAAAACAACAACAACAACAACAATAGCATGTTTCATTTTATTAGATTTTATGAATTATTCAATTGATTGATAATTTAAAAAAAAAATGATAAAGAAAAATACAAATGTACATGTACATGCATGGTTTAAGAATAAGCAATATTATATATTGAAAGATTAAGCATAATTTACTGATTTCCAGTTAAGTTTTGACTTATAATCGTCGGTCAATATGACAATTAAATTCTTAAAATTTATTTTACAATTTTAATAAGAGTAGTAAACGTGAAAACTCAGTATTAAAATAGCACATAAAACACGAAAAAAGAGAGGAAAACAATATTCATAAAATCTGTATTTTTTATATTAAAATAGATATTACAATTATTGTATAATAAACAATTATGCTCAACATGATCAACATGGTCATATAACCAGTGTCATATTTTTACTAAGTGTGAACAGATACCTTAAGAGGGGGTCTTCGCTAATAGCGATAACATAATAAGAGACAATTCCACAAGTGTGGTGTTGATCATGCGTTACACATATGGATTATAAATGATTGTATACATGTATATCCGTTGCTATTAATAATCACGATCATAAAGAAATAACAAGTAATATTCTAATCTCTAGCATGCCAATCAAAGTTCATAATGAACAATGTCTTTCGTCCGTTCATTCTGGTAAAAACCAATTAACCATTGAAAAGTTTATAAGAATATCTTGTCATCATATGTCTACTAGTTCATCTTCACTTTCTGCATTTCTTGCTTGGACGCCCTTTGATGCTTTGCATCAATGCTTTTCTTGTGATTAACTTTGAATATACCTTTTTACGACGCGGTCCGTTGCTATGAAAAATCGACCGGAATTAGAATTTTCTCGCGCATGCGCAATCTGCGTAGGGCAAGAAATGCTTCGCCCTAGATAGAAATATAGTAGAAGTTCATAGACAATTCCGAATTAGTTCAAGGTAAACGGTAGAAAATTATATAAACTAGCTTTCAACAAATATATAGAATATATAGAAAAGATGACTTTCTAGCTTTGTGGCGAAGAATGCCGTAAAAAGGCATGGAAAAGATACTTGTTTAAGAATTTACGATCACGGACCTGACACTGAGATCATTTTTTTAAAGAAGATGTGGAAATGTATTAGCAAATGAAAAGTCAACTTATTTGCTGTTGAAATAGTTCATTTAAAAACAAAGAAATTATATAACATGAAATGGAGATTAATTATCATTCAGAAAAAAAATCAGAACAGGTGATAATGCATATTTAGTGTTCAATATACCTGATTATATTTTTATCCGATTTGACTGTAATGCAAACAGAAAAATTTAAGTAACATAAATAGATTTTAAATAATTTTTTTTTCAAAATCTTGAGAAATTAAATGGGTTGTTTGGAAAATATCTCTTGATATGTTGATATCATCATTTTTTTCTCTTTTTTTTTAATCAATACAAGTTTATCTATAATTACCATAATTAATATGAGTGTCAGTCGGATGAATGAATAAAAATTATCTAACCTTTACATTTTTTTTTCTTCTTTTTTATATTTACCAAAAGATTTTAAATATTTGTATAATTCTACATTTTTTTTCTTTGTTATTGTTAAATCAGAAGGCCATACTGAAAATAAGTGTACTTGTTATTGTGAACTTTGTATGTTACCTTCTATAAATAAAGATTTTATCATTATATAACACACATTTTATCCGCTTCTTCGTAAATTCGTAATACATGTTATTTTTAATAATGCACGTCACGCAATTTTTCTCTTCTCAAAATCCATAAACATTGATCGATATATTTAAAAGTTACATAAATTACCATTTTAATAAGCGTAACTTATTAACTATATCATGATATTTAAACATCCCGGTTGAATGAACAAACGTTCGCGTGCCAATCTGATTGACACTTGCCGCCTGACCAAGGCAGTGTACAAAACAAATTGTGTAATATTATGTAATACAGGGGTAATAAAATTTTATCTTTAACACCCTGCTGTTCCAATTTAAATTACTGATGGAAAAGTCGTCTAATGATACCTTAAACAAAGACATGTGTGTGCCCGTTTTGACCATTGAATTATAACTCCCGCACATTTTCGTAGATCTGTTAATAAATAAATTCACGTTTTCAGTACTTACCGCCATAATTAAGTCATCCCAACATTAATATTGTTTGGGTGACATAACATGAAATCGCATCTATTTAAAGCCTTAAAGTATGATAAACTGTAGACATCGTTATTGCTTTCTGCCCTACGCAGAATGCGCATGCGCGAAATGCAACATTCGTTGCTATGGAAAATCGTATTGTAAAAAGGTCTATACTGCAATTCTATTCAACAAAAATGTATTCAAACACTTAAATACATAACAAATCACATGTTAAGAACGATAGGCCATCACATACACATTGATATTTATAATACACAAAATTATACTTCTTTGAAGAAATAATTTTAGTAAACCATAAAAACATGTTATTAATTAATTAAGAACCCTGATGTCCATTTAAAAAATGTAATTTGTCACCAACTTTTCATCTGCAAATAGGTGTAATCAATCGTATATTTTCAATTGGCACGCACTATTCTTTACTTTTATTTACTATTCGACATTAATATTTTAAGATCTAGCCGGTTTATGAATGTACAGGTTGGTAAATATTTTTATTTGTATGGTAGAGCTATCGCCGTCAGCGTTATCAGTATATTTATAATTATCAATGGTTAATTTTTCGGAAATCAAATCTTTATCAGTTATAGATCTGTTTAAATTAAAGAAACGACAAGAAAAGAATTTGATAAAAGATAAGGGATAGGCTCTTCATATTGAATCATTTTCTGAAAACGCGCTGTTTAATTGTCTATGTGAAAAGACCAATGTATAACGGCATGTAAATCGAAAGTAACGATATGGGATTTACCGTTTTCAGAAAAACCAATACGGAATTATAACAAAATGGAGGAATGCTAGCTGATGTAAATTTCATGTTTTATTTGATTATAGGGTGTTAAACTTCGTAAAAAATATGTTTGATTTTGACTGTGTAGACTTGTAAATTGTGTAGATCTATTTTAGTTTAATAAATAATCTACGTTTTATTCAATTTCTTATGACCAAACTCGTAAACATAAATGTAAGACATATAGGATCTTATTTATTATTTGTTAAAACGTTTCCGCAGTTGATTACTTTTAAATTATAAACACAGAAATTTTAATCCTGTTATTTCAACATTTATAAGGTAAAATATGTTTTCCATTGACATTCTGGAAAGTTAAACGTAACCTACTTTCGATTTCCTATATTGTATACAGGGAAAGTAGAGCTCTAAAGTTAACCTTCAATTTAACAGAGAAATCTTCAAATTATAGATAAAACATTATGGCTCGAAAAAGGTTCGAAACTTTCCCCGGAAAACTATAGACCCATTACGATTTTATCCTGTCTCTCAAAAATATTCACTAGTGTCCTAAATGATAGACTGACAAGGTTTGTCGAAACAAATAACCTGATCCATGGAAATCAAACTGCCTTTAGAAAAAATATGTCAACTCTTGATCATGTGTTTACATTGAATTTTCTCATAGAATTTTTAAAAAAACAAAAACAAAAACTATATGTCGGATTCATTGATTTCTCTCGTGCATTTGATAATTTAACACGTGCGCAACTTTTCCAAAAATTAATCGATACTGAAATAAACGGAAAATTCCTGAGACTTATCCGCAATATGTATTAAGGGGTTAAATCTTGTATCCAGTTAAATGGCAATACTTCAGCAATGTTCTCGTGCGATATTGGGGTCCGTCAAGGGGAAAATTTGTCCCCACTTTTATTTTCCCTGTATCTTAATGACCTTTTAGCTTACTTGACATCAAAAGGCAATTCTGGGATTACATTAGACTACGCATCCGACGAGAACATAGAAACTCTAACTATCCTAGCTCTTCTCTTCGCGGACGATACTATTATTCTGGCGCGAAACCCTCAAGATTTTCAGAAATGCTTAAATGATTTCTACTCGTACTGCAACGAATGGAAACTGCAAATAAATACAGAAAAAAACGAAAGTTATTGTTTTCGGCTCGAATAAACGCGGTACTCGTAACCTAACATTTTACATAAATAATCGTCCTATTGAGATAACAGAAAAATATAAGTATCTGGGAGTTGTTTTTAGTCAGACTGGCAAATTTAACAAAGCACGTGACCATATTATAACTCAAGCAAAAAAGGCGATGCATTTGTTATACAAACGTATTTTTAACCTAAATCTACCTTTAGATCTTCAGCTTAAATTATTTGATAACACAATCTTACCCATACTCACATTTTCAAGCGAAATATGGGGTATAGAAAATAACAACGACATAGAAAAGGTTCATTTAGATTTTCTAAGAAAAATTACAAATACAAGGAAAAGTACCCCCGCTTATATGTTATATGGGGAATTGGGGCGTTATCCGTTGCAAATAAATATCAATACGAAAATAATTCGGTTTTGGAATATTTTAAAAACAAATGATTCGAATAAATATTCAAATATTATTTACAAAATAATGATTCAAAGTGATAACTCCTACAGATGGCTAAATTCAGTAAAAGATATTTTCAACAATACAGGTTTCCCTTATCTATTCTTGAATCAAGAAGATATCACTATAAAAAATATCCATTTACTAATAAAGCAAGTGCTAGTAGATCAATTTATAACAGATTGGAATGGAAAATTACAAGCCTCAAACAAAGGAAAATTATATTATTTGTATAAACAAGAACATAAAAGAGAAGACTATTTAACAATATTACCGAAAAACTTGTACATACCGCTTCTTAAATTTCGTACAGCTAATCACCGTCTTCCGATAGAAATTCTAAGATATAACAATACTCCATACAACGAGCGTATCTGCGAAGAGTGCCGAACACTTGGAGACGAATTTCACGCAATTATGTCCTGTAAACGTTTTACTGTCATACGGAAAAAATATATCCCACAATATTATTATAAACATCCAAATGTAATCAAGTATAATGAATTGTTAAATAGTACCGACTATGCTACCTTGAAATCTTTAAGTATGTTTGTTTCATATATTTTGAAACAATAAGTTGCTTTCTTCTTATAAATAAAATTAAACAACTCGCCAGGTAAAATTTACTCTGATTGGTCAACGCTACCGACTAAATCCACTTTATGAATGAAATTCCTAGACTGACATGATTACTACAAAATAATCGTGCAACACAATAGTAAATCGTGTCTTTGTATTTATACAGTTATTTGAGATTATTACGAACGTATAGATACTGTTAGTTTTATTCTAATGTCTCCAATTTTTTATAGTATGAAAACTGCTAGATATAAAGTACTAGTTGGGAGAAACTGACTTGTATAATTATTCTAAATAGAACTTATTTGTGTACATGCAAAAATGCCCGGTTTTTACACTGTTCCCCTGGTAAAAGCTATTTAATCAAAACTTTCATAACATTAGACACGTTATTCTTATAAACTGTTGTTTTCGAAATATTTTTGCATGTCTCGTTCTATATAAACTGTTAACCCACATATGTTATAATACTGATATTATTTATAAATTGTCTGTTGTTACATTATTATGTAATCTTGACAAAATAAAGAAATATTGTAAAATATTGTTGGCTGACAGACGCGACCGTGATGGGTGAGTAATTTAATTAATTTTGCTTATATACATTTAAATCAGTACATTGTAAAAAATATTTCCATATCATATCATGGCCTTTTCTCACAACTGAATAGCTACGCTCATGATTTATAAGGACTTACTCGTACAACGCCTTAAAATGATTACATCTCAATTTAATACTTTTTATTAATCAGATTGCCGAGTGTTTTGATGTTCTTTCTCTTTTGTATCGTAGTTAAACATAAAAACATGTCACAATATGAAACCACAGAAAAAGTAAACGATGAACTAACATCTGATATATCTGATAATATTATATATCTCCCTTTCTCTGCCGTTACAATAAGTAAACCCCAGCATAAATGAGCCAATCAATGAATATGCTCTGGAGTACCTGCACTCCATTTAACGCACTCTGCATGTATATGTATACGATTTACTCTGACACATTTCAACAGAAAGGTCACCAAAATGTTGTTATCAAATTATATTTCAAGCAATTATTTTTCAATCTTAAAATATCTGAAAATAATTTAAAGTTAAACTTAAAGTAATAATAATAATAATAATAATAATAATAATAAAAATAATCATAATAATAACAATAATTATAATATAATAATAATAATAATATTATTATTATTAAAATAATAATAATAATAATAATAATAATGATAATAATACGGCTTATTATAATAATGAAACTAATAAAATGGTAGCTATAATAATATAAATAATAAATAATAAATCAAATAAAATTAACAAATAAGCTCAAATTAAATAACCGAATGCAATTTTTAATAGGTTCTAAAATAAATGTTGTATATTGTGAGATAATTTCATTTATAACATTTTTGCCTATTTCAATTATTCATGATCAATGTTAATCGTTTTGTTATTCGTTTTTTTTCAACATCTGTCTTGATTTATTCATGGGTTCAATACCCAGTCAGACACGTGATCATATTAAGCCAATCTTAGTTGACGTTGTTTTAACTTGAGGATAAGTGTCGAACGCATTTTCCGAATGTTGTGGGCGGACAGGAGATTATTACTCCTTGCCACCATTAAATCAGACATACAACATTAGGCTCATCAATATCATTGAATATCTTTTCTCGAGCATACAATATGTTCATTTTTGAAGCAGTCGAGGTGTAACTGAATGAATCAGGCGTTGAGAGAAAAAAATCCCATTGGGTTTATAACTTTCATGGAAAGTGGTGAGAAACTTTATTTGATTAAGCAGATGAACAAAACAAAATCTCAGGGGCAGTAGCAGGTTAGAAGTATTAATTAAGAACACAAAGGTCTAAGAACTATTCTGATTGATTGGAATGTTTATTGACAGCAATAAGACCAATCATAATATAAATTTTTTGACATTGCTTTATTAATTTTAATCACCCCAAATATGCAACTCATATCTTAGTTTTTGCGCATTCTCCACTTTTTCTAATACTTTCTGCAAAGCTATTCACTGCTATTTGGTAGATACAAACTCACACTGAAGTATTTATAAATTAGCAATGAGAACATTGTTGGATTTGGCAACGTTTGGACAGGTTCATTTAGAAAATTTATTTCAATTTTGAGAACTTTGAGACCCCCTTCTTTTGGTTTTACAGGTAAAATGTTTAAACAACAATTTTGTAAAACATTCATAATTATCTTCATTTTTATTTTGAATTGTTTACATTCTCTGTCAAATGTTGTTGCAACGGTACAAATATGTATCTTATGAAATATTCTCATAAACCTTATCCACAGAAAACTGTTATTCACAATTGTAAGATCGATTATTGGTATTGATAAACGATTCCTTGAATTCCCATACGCATTAGATTGAGTGATACCAGACTTGCCCATATTTGAATAACCTCTAGAATATTTGTCAAGATTTAATTGAAAATGCACTTGCAATGGAGATGATTGAAGTATATTAAAAGCAAATTTTATTATCATTTTAGTCTCTTGATAAACGAATACATGAAAACAGAGGAGAAATGAGGCAGAGTGACAAAGAGATAATAGTTTCATATAAATTCAAAGAGACTTTCCTATAAGGTTTCTCACTGCCATTTCCATTTCATTACCTCTGAGTATATTGCATTATTTAAATTGGTGATATTGCATTTGATTTATTTAAATTGGTGTGATATATTGAGATCTTACGAAAATATCATAGACATACAGTATGAAATGTAAATATAATTTAAGCTCACAGTCACTATAAACATTGAATAAACTATATTATCAAATACATTTATATATTTAGTCTGTTAAAAATAAAGGATCCAGTCAGTAAAGAACCAGCCAAAGTAATAAATGATATCTCTTTGAAAAAAGAGATGCACAAACGCCTGTCAAAAATTCATTATAATATATTCTGTGTAAAAGCCAAAAAAAGAATCTTAAATCTAAAGTTAAGAAATACATGTTTCTTCTGTTACAAAACTTATCGAAAATTTGACCAGATTAGAAAAAAAATCAGATTGCTAGTCATTTTTTTATATTGTCAACTATTCACATATTAAGTTCATCAACCTAGCTTGTTTTCACTTAAATCGGTCTTTTATCTGCGGTGATAATCTTCAATTTGAAATAGAAATATAGTAGTTCATGATTTATCTAACATTTAGTTTTTAAAGAAAACAAATATCTCATTTTAACGAAGAGTAAAGAATTAATGTCAGAATTCAAAAAAGTTTCTCAATATACATTATGCAGTAAAAGCAAAGTTTGATAAACAAATAGAAAGGATTTTACTTTAGTTTATACGAATAGATTTTACTTCGATAATGTTGGAAACTACAAAAAGCATATTGAAACACTCCCGAATACGTTCCCGGTACCAATCAATACTTAGCTATCAGGGTAAGGTTTCTTGCTCCCGAAAACAACAGCTTTATAATACTTAACGTACTTTAAAATCAAAATTTAATTTAAATTCGTTATCTAAACGTTTAGATGATAAAAAAGTTTTTTACACGTTGCACGATAAAATATCAATTGTAAAACCCTTAGTCATTTACTGAATATATTACTACAATTTTGTTTATCATGATGGTTTCATTATCAATTAGATATTAATGATTTACGCGACACAGTGTTTAATTAAACAATAATATCACTATGACTGAACAAATTTGTTTAATCTTCCTCTTGTCGAAAATTGTATTGGCCGTTGCATTTTTATCTTTTGGTATAAAATATGTCACACTTCCGCTTCTATCATTCATCTTTCGATTTTTAACATATAATTTGCAGGACACAAATGAGGTAAGATCTTTTTGATTAAATAAACCGGCTGAATTTGTAATACTCCGGTGACTTTAAGTTAGGTTGCTCGTTTATGTGTCTATTTCTTTTCTTCTTTACGCCGATTTTAACATGTAATTGTCATATATCAGTTGTCAATCCACATATTTGCTTTTCTGAATAACAAACACAGTATATACCTTATTCTCTTCGAGTGATCAGTAAAATCAGTAAAGAGACGAATAAAAAATCAATATCCGAGATCAGTTGTCACGGAGAACATTCGCCTCACTCGAAAATGGAATCACCCACCGACCCATGGATTAAAAAACCGATGCTATCCCTATAGCACTAAGCGATCGGACTTGTGAAGTTTTTATATCAAAATAATAATACTGAGCAAAGTTTAGTTAATGGTTAAAGAATACCGCTTGTCAAAACTGTCTTGGCTACCTCAAAACAAACCCTTATCGTTGCTTACATTTGTATTTCATTTAAATAGTTAAATGGTTAAATATACGTACTTAAATCATGATTCAATTATAACGCCTAATGTATTACATTTATTAAATATAAAATGACGTTGGATTTTTTTTTTTGGGGGGGGGGGGGGCGAAACATCATTAAAAAAACTCATGAAATTAAATGATATTTACAGTGTTCTGCTTTTTCCTTGACGAAACTAAAACATTCGAATTTGTTTCATGCAAAATATCTTAATTATCAATTATCATATGTAGTTGTATATCATTATTGTCATGTATAAAAGTTTCATGAAACTTGATATTAATATTTGAATTTCAGCAATACAACCATGAGGCTTTCATTGCTGCTATTATCAGCATTGGTTGGACTAAGTTTACAACAATGTGACCCGAAAAGATGTACCATTCCCAACTGCCGCTGTTACGACGATCGTACTATACCCGGTAGTTTATCGGTCAGTGAACATTTATTGACTTATTACTTTAAATATGTTACAATGTAAAGTAACATCATGATAAGTCGAAAACATCAACTACCAAAGTTATGATCACGTTTCTTAATATGAAAATGTCTCTGAGGTACACACAAAAGTCATTCAAACGAACATAGAATATTTTCAATAATCTAGCTTAAATTAGAGAGTTCTTTAGGGACTATTTATTTCTCTCCATTTAATAAGCTTAGGTAAAGAACTAGACGTCAATACGGTAAAACATATTTTAATTTCCTACAAACTAAGATCTTTCTTGGTCTTACAGATAAAAAAATAATAAATTGTTATTATTTTTGTATTTCTTTCCTTTCTTTTAAATGCATTACAGAAATCAGAAACACCACAGATCGTAATGGTGTCGTTTGAGGGAACAATAAACTCGGATAACATAAAGGATTATCTACCAATTTTTCAAAGTGTTACTAATCCAAATAATTGTCCTGCTAGAGGAACATTTTTCATTGAAGATTCTGGGACAGCGTACGATCTAGTAAAAGACATCAGTAGTGATGGCCATGAAATTGGGATATCGTCGGTTGACGGGAATGCCCCGAGTTCTTCTACTGGCTGGATAGATATGATCAAAAGTTTGTTACGTTTAGATCTTTATATTGTCTTGAATTGTCTTGCACGACTCCAGATGAATACGTAAATAAAAAAATTCTAATTGTAAATTATAATCTTTTAATATTCAAGATACACTTTGCATGATTTACTATTCTATGGTAATATTTTACTTCGTTACTAAGTGATTACGTGCTGGTTGCGTATTTCTATGTTAGACTAGCAATACCATTGGAAGTAAGACGTAAGAAGTAAGACAATGACATATCGCTTTATCTAGACAGTTTTTGGCTTTTCACAATTTTCAACTGTTTACTTAAAAATGCATATTTGTCTGGAGGTGTGCTGATTTAATACAAATCTATAGTTCAAATAGTTGATCACCCTTTCGCTAATAAAATGAAGAGATTATCACTAAAATATGATTTTTTTAGTAATGCTTAGAAATGTCTTACAAAATATTGATGGTATAACAAATATTTCATTTGTTTTAATATCAAGAGACAGAACATAACCATACAAACAAAATAGTATGAAACCAAAGTAAGTTGAATCTTGGAATAGTCTTGATCTTTGTTATTTAATATATGTTACCAGAAGTATCCTCGGAACTTGAAGGACACAATATTGATTTAAAGGAAGTGAAAGGCGTGCGAGCACCACAACTTGCAATGGGTGGAAATGCTGAGATGACTGGTATGTCCATTCTTATAATATTTTATCATGGTCACTGAATACCAGTATATTAAATGTAAAGTCAATACAATATTCACCAACAGCTAATGCAATTTGAAAATAAGAATCCACTGCATATCTGTGCATGTAATGCTTTTATTCAAAAGGTAGTAACAAAAATATTCTGAAACACAGTTAACCAATCAAATCAATGGTTTTGTGTTCGATTGACCTAACAAAATGTATACTGAAAATAAAAAACACCATCTGAGTTCCGTTATGCCCTAGAAATGCTGCTGAGCTTACTTCTCAGACGCTTTCTATTTTTGATATACTGTTGTTATTTAAAAAAAAATTACTCATTGGCTAATTACGTATAAAAGCTGATACACTATGACAATAAGAACATGTATAACAGTTGTAGTGATTTAGTATTTTGTATGGAAGTTTAAATACTATTTGTTTACATTTTGCTACTTTTATGACAAATCATTTAACTTTCAACGCTTCTTTCTTTAGGTAACAAGCATCTTACATGCTCAAAAACCATCAAATTCATATTTGTCATTTATAAAGAAGGAACAATTTATTTGTTTCTGAAGCATAATGTGCCTTTGATTTGTACTACTTTTATGCTTTAGTTGATGATAGTATATAATTATACCTAAGTTCATTCGGATGCAATGTAGATCTATACGTAGAAGGTTAATAAATTTCTCATTTTTGTTTGATAAAGGTATCGGTAGCAGCAACCTATTATATGATTCATCATGTTCAAGCGTGTCATTCTCTTCTGCAAACACGTTAATCTGGCCGTACACGTTTGACTACATGCCGACAGCTGCTTGTGATAACGGAAACGCACCTTCTTTGCCTTTCCCAGGTATTGACGTAAAATGAAATCTTGTTACATACTGCAGTGCTTCTTGCTACATTGTACTCTTGAATTATTGCTTTTCTTCCTTTTCTTCTCTTCCGGTTTTCTATACTATTTGTTCCTTTCATTCATTTGCACGCATTCTCAAATGTATTGAAACATTGATTACACATTGAAAACGGCAAACTTTATTTGTTATAACAAAATGCATTGGATGTTTTAGTACAAAAGATAATGATTAGAATAACATCCCATAATGTTTTAAGACAACGTGTTAATATTTTGTTTGATTTTACTATTGAAATAACTATCAAGACAAACAGTGTTCAAATCGTTCTTATTTTTATATGAAATCGTAAAGCAAACAACTTTCTTTGTTTTTCATCTTTAAAAATTTTACACAAATAATCATTAATGAATACATATTTTTAATGATGCTTAATTTTTTTTATCTGTTTTAAACATTTTAAAATATATATTTTTGTAATACTCTAAGGGAGGTGGGAAGTGCCAATAGCAGATCTACATGATATCAATGGTGACAAACTACCTTGTGTTGTACCTTCTGGTTGCCGGAACATAACAACGAAAAGGGACGCTTTCGACATATTTTTTAATGCGTAAGACTATGTTTTGTTCAGGATTTCATATAATCATTCTTTTACCATTAGGCTGTATGAAAATAAAAAGCAATAAATTATAGACCGCTATGCGAATTATTATTCAGGAATCAAAACAAAATAACATAAAGTGACATGCAGAGGTTCCATTTGGTAGTTACAGAACATCGGATCAAATTCTAGATCGCTTATGAAATTTATTTGAGACGTGTTTGAATATCATTACATCTAATTAATGATAAAACTAGAGTTTATATCTATGAAAAGTTTATTTTTTCGTGCAATTATGATATCAACAAATAGTTATTTGCTGTTTTGAATCATGAAAGGAAGGCATGTCATTTTTTTACTTTAGATTTGCAGGTCACTATAATGGTATCGAGAGCTCCATTTCTTATGATTGTTGATCCTTCTTGGGCAAGTAACCAGGACAAACGGGACGGAACAG
>NW_026857962.1:0-10898 GCF_026571515.1 Ruditapes philippinarum
TGTTTCTTTTTGTTTTTTTTTTAAAACCCTTGGAAGCAATAAAAATCCAAAAAAAATTTAAAAAATTGCATAGTCAGTTTAATTAAATGAAACAGTATTTTGTATTAAATCTTTCCAATCACATAATACCTGACATAAAATTTAATGTAACGGATTGCGTAAGAAGCATACAAAACCCTTAAAACTATCTGTGTCGTTTTGATTGAATGTGTTAATGAAAGATAATAGAAAACATATCTAATGGCCCGCTAGCACCGACTGAAGCAGTTTTCAAACATCATCACTAAATGTGCCGGAATCAATGATCCCGAAGGACCTTAAAATGAACAATACGGATGTTTCGAATCTAAATCCGTTATGCAAAAGTTTTATTGGTTAAATAACAACTTAAGCTGATCAGTTTCCGTGATAACAATGAAAAGATGAAAGAAAATATTTTATACATAATAATAAAGGTATTCAAAAGGATAATGATATTGTTATATGTATATCAAAACCAACAGTTTACAGCATTTTTAAAGCTAGTTTCTGTCTAAAAATCTAGAAACAATGATTCTTCACTTAGAATAATACCAATGTGTAGTAAATGTTTTGTAAAGGTTAATTTTTCCGTTTCTGTTTTATTACCGTTCATTTTATTTAAGGATACCACAGCACATTGCTCTTCGATTTCATTTGATAAAAATGCAATTTTCTAAACTCTACTGGAGAATCGATATTATTGACTTATTCCATCATATACCTTTTTCAACTTTTGCCACACATATTTTGCAATTTGGTGATGAAACGCTTTCTATTTGCAAAGCTGCATTATATCTTTAAACTGATTGAGTACAAAGCAGGTAGCTTAATGGCAAATAGCATCAGCAGTAAGAGAGGATTATAATACTAAAGTGGACTGGTAAATGGAATACATCGAATACCATCATGCCTTAATTAATTAAGCAGTGCTCAATAACTTTCAATTTAAAGCAATTTATTCCAATGGACAATGGAAACACAATATTATCAGGCGACTTATTTCAAGTTGCTGGTTAGCATGTCGTTTTTTGCAAATTTGTTTCTATTTCTTTGTTATTCTATTTATTTTATTTAGACTTTCCTTTGTTGAGACAATAAGATTTTCATGATTTCTCAATTAGATAATTAATACGATCTTTTCAAAAATTCTTCTGAAATACAGACAACTCTCACAGGACCGGGACATTCAGTATTAAATCTTTAGAATGAAATGATTTAAGACACATTTTCACGACTAAAAAAAAACCAAAGAAAATTAACTATTGGTTGCAGTACGCAAGATCAAGAATACCACGTATCTTTCACTTCACCAACCCCATTTTAAATGCTTGTACAAACACTTCCAATATCAATTTCCCTTTTTGAATCAGCATTAAACAATGTATATAATCCTTTTAATTATTCTATCTACAAAAAATGTGGTTATTTGATAATATATTTCTTTTCGAGAAATATTATCAAATTCATCAGTATGAAAAACAAGCGACATAATTAGGGTTCCTAATAAGTTTCAGGTCAGCAGGCCAAATTCATATTGTACCTGGTATCCTAGGGAGTCCGTGGGTTTGCTCTCCTGGAAATACAATTTATTGTAAATGTGAAAGTCTTGAATATAAGATGAATCGATTTCATATTTATTCTATTTGATCCCTTTTTTACATGTACGTTGAATTTTTACTTTTTAATCCATATTTGTATTTTCATGATATTGCTATAATCAAATACTCACCTAGAGGGATTTCTCTAAATGAGGGAACATTATCATAAATCTAGTATAGCCTACGAATCTCTAACATATTTCGTGTCTTTTCACAAAATATTCATACGACATAATTTATTCATGGCAGTATGATATAAAATCACATTAATCAAAAACCAACATTCTCAGATTAAAATGGTGTTTACTTTCTGTTAAACATCTTATCATATAGATGTTGTATAACAATGATTTTTATTATTTTCTATCGGATACAATCGTACCCATCCTGTCATTCTCATGTCAACTAAATGTGATATATCAAATGAAGATAAACTGTTGTATAGAAAAAGAGTTAATTTGCGTATTTTGATACACCTTTTTACAAAATTCACAAAATATATACAAGTTTACATTATACAAGGTTTAGAAATTGTGTAAAGTTACCACCTTATTCTTTCTTATATCCAATTATTTGTAGACTTATTTTACCATTATGAAAATTTAAATTTCCATGAACAGTATCACAATTAAGATCTAAATGTTTGTTAAAAATGAATAAGACAATAATTCTTGTGCTAAGCAAACTTCAAATATGTGCTAAGAAAGCTTAAAAAATGTGCTAAGCAATCTTAAAATAAAAGTACAAAACTTTAAAGCTTCTACACATTTTGGCATAAACAGACTGTTAATATATAACAAATGTATGATGCTAGAAAATAAGATTAAATTCTAAAAATCTCTTGAAAGCCATTGAAAGCAACAAATAAAGATCAAAAACTAGGTTTTAGTATTAAGTCATAACATGTATAATTATAAAATATTTTTAGCTGATCATTGTGTTTTTCCTACTTTATGTAAAAAGTTCTGGAATTAAAGCTTTTAAAAGCCATTGAGTTTAAATTATTTTGTGACATATTGTTTTTTATTAATTTTATTTAATGACTCAACATAGAACTCTTTTTCAGAATGAAAAAATAGACAGATATTTGAGTGTAAATATTGCAGTAGCACCAATGGCAAAATGCATAGTAAGTAACAAGAGCAAAAACATCTACTTAAAATGACATTATGTTCATTTGTCGTTGTCAAGATAAACTAAATTATTTACATTTTCCAAAGATTGGCTGTTAAAATGGTCATTTACCAAAACTTTATAATAATATATGGATAAAATATATAAATTGCCGAAATGAAAAAAGGCTCGTTTTATCACTGACATTGTGAAAGATATTTATAGAATTTTCAGGTGGGTTATTATTTTGCGATGTAGAATTAAAAAAAAAAACCAACAAGCAAACAATTATTCAAAATGTAAGTTTCTTTTAACTTTTATCTATGTGGTAGTTAGAAAAAAAAATCTGGACAAAGTGTGTTCCATCGGAAGCATAAGTAACACCAAAATTACATAGATATTGCAGACTCGGTTTGATTGAGTCTGTACATGAGGAATGATGAAAGTGGAACATCAATCACGCCCCGGTTTGAGCGGTACTCCATTTTCAATTTCGAACATAAGCAATGAAATCAATGATTTCGAAGGACCAGAAAAAATAACAACACTGAAGTGAAGTACGGGCTGCCACACAGCACTTGACACCTGCTGTTGTGAATTTCTCTATGTGTGTGTGGGGGGGGGGGGCGGGGAAGGAGGAGGGGGTCTAACAAAGAGGGCACTATCTTTATTCTTTTTACCAAAGTACACCATTTCAGCCTTGGATAGACCTTTGAAATAAGGACATTAGTACAAAACAATATATATTTAAAATTTTGTTAAAACAAAACAGTACAGCTCACAAAAAAATCGACAATATAGTTTTTTCTATTCCTTTTGGCGCCTAGAATACATTTTTAACAAAGGTTTTATGTCATACTTCACTGAAATTACTGAAATTACAATTAAATTCTATTGAATATATCAGGCGTTTTATTCCAAGTATTAAATCGTTTTTTTTTTTTTCACGGGAAATTACAGGAAACTACGTTTCGATTTTATTCTTAATACTGCATTTTTCTGAACAAAATCTTTTGATCAATTCTGCTGGAGAATTTATTTTGTTGATTGCAAGAATGTGGATTAATCTTACATCTGAAAGTGTTTTTTAACCATTATTCCATACATGAGTATAACCCAATTGTTGTTCTTGATTATATTATAAGTCACATTGAACGCTTCCCTCACGTGGATTTATTAATTGACTGATCGATGATTTGGCTGGTAAGTTAGTGAGTCGATTGTTTAACTGGTTGGTTGATTGATTGATTGACCGGACGAATACTTGAAAATATCAGAGACTAGTATAATTAATTGATTATCAGTTGTAAAAGCCACGTGACATTTCATGCAAATAAAAAGAACACTGCGATACATTTTCGTTTTCTCAGTTTTGCCAAAGACCATTATTTAGCTAAGGTTAGACCTTTGAAAGAATATAAGTTAAGAATATTAAAACAAAGCAATAACAGAAATTTGTTTATACTGCTTGTTGCAGGGTATATCTTTATATGACGTGTTTAATTTTACTTTCAATATTAGACACATGGACGAGGGTTATATAGCAAACAAACGTTAATACATAGTCAAATAACCTGACCAAATATCTTTACAATGAACTCATAAGGCTGCACATTTTTTTTATTACAATAAATTATAGTAAATAAAATTGTTACAGTCGTCTATATAGATAATATAGTCGTAAAAATTTGTTACAAAAATTCGACGTCAAAAACGTGCACATAATCATAACGTATTTATAAGGTGTTTTCATATTGGTGACTTTGTTATTTGATTAAGGAGTGCTTCTTAACTAATATCAAAATGCTTCATTCCTTATATGCTCTTTTAATTCAATTTCTAAATTTGTCAAGCCAGTCTTGTATTAGCCCTGTGTAACTTCGTATATTGGCACTACAAACCAAAGAAAAGGGCAAATATATAACCAATATTTCATAATTATGATATAACCTATATATAACCAGCAGTCCTAGAATACAAGTTCATTTATTACAATACAATTTCACGGCAATGGTTTTGTATTGCTTTAAATTGAAAATTATTTAAACATAGAAAATAATCTGGATAAATGCTTTTTCAGATTGTAAAAGGTATGCTTTTCGAAAGTAATTTTCTCTTTATTTCCTAGAAATGAACTTTCTATGTAGACATAACATGTCAACTTTCATTTATGGCAAAATTACCTAATATTCAGATGGGGACGCTGTTATGCAAGGTACATAAATCTTAGCTTCATTTTTTTCTAAATTTCCTATAAGAGAAAAAATGTTTTAGAAATCAAGGTGTCTTTATCACAGAGTTGCAGACGATAATAACTGTCTGATCAATTCTATCTGAAAACACATTTTGTTTAACACAGACTATTTTACAAAATGAAAAGATGCAGAAACGATTGTCTTGCGCGTAGATCAATGGTCAGTTTCAATTTTGGTTGGACCTTACCTGGAAACGAGGTTTTTCTGTCTATTTTTTATTTGTTTGTTTGAGATAATATTTAATCATTGATCATTTTTGCAAGTAAAGTATATTGCTTTTTATCTCATTCCCACGAGATACTTTCTCGAGGAAAAGACTTAATATGTCGCCATAACGAGTTACTAAGTTGTGCAAAGCACATGAAATAGACAAATATAAATTACAAAAAAAGATTCTCAATCCCGACCCATATGTTTAATTATTTGTACAAGGAAAGATCTCTAAAATGGTTCTCGCAAATCCCTATTTCATTTACCAGTTATAATTTATTTTAAATGTACATTATCAGACACTGAAAATAAAACATTTTACAGAATGGACATAATTTATTCGTTAGAATTCTATCATGATGATTTGATTATTTGTTTTAAAATCTGAAGAAAAAGTAAGCAAAGTAAAACAACAAAATTGTACTTTGTTTGATTGGGTCTGTTCATGAATAATTATATAAAAATGCACCATCTCTCACTGCCCCATAGCCAGCACCGTCTTAAACTGTTTTCAATTCTTCAGCTCTAAATGTTTTGGAACCAATCAAACCAGATGACTAGAAAAACATTATAACACTGAGATTTTAGATTAGCATCTTTTTATTTTTTTTTTTTTTTTTTCATAGCTTAAACACAATATTGACCCTATATTTTTAACTTAGAAAAAAATATAATAATATAGGTGCTATAAAGGATAATGATCTAGTTATATACCAAAACCCTACAATTTACAGTTTTGTTTTTTTATCATTTTATTCTAATCTTGTTTCTGTTTCGTGTAACGATTCCACACCTTCAAAGAATAGTTAACTTGAAATATAAAAAGATATAATATTAATATCAAATTTATTGTACATGTAAATTTACACCCCGCTTCTGTTTTTAAGGTTACCAAATCAGATTGCACTTCGTTTTAATTTGATAATAGCAGTTTTCTAAACCGTGCAGGAGAATCGTTTATATTAAATTATTCCATCATATATCTAAGTAGTTTTCAACATTTGGCACACATATTTTACAATTGTAGTATCTAAACGCTGTTTGTAAAGGACCAATTTACTTATTTTAATTGAATTCTTTCAAAAGCAGTAAGTGTAATGATAAATGGTATGCTATTTCTGGGTAAGGATATCCTTCGGTTTAATAAGTATTTTATTTCAATCATACATATATACACAATATAATTATAATTAAATGCACAAAGGATCCCTCTGGAACCGTTAACGATGCAGTAATTCATACAAATGTGCCATGCAAATACAATATTACTGCGCGACTTCTCTTTTCCAGTTAACGCTTTTCTGCCATGAGGATAAGTGATTATTAGATAGCTTTATTGCTATTTTTTCTTTGTTTTATTACGTCTTGTCTTTGTTGAGAAAAAGAAATTTGCATGTTTTCTCAAACAGATTATTATTCAAATCTTTTGAAATATTGTTCTGAAATACAGACAACTCTCATAGGACTGGGATATTCGGTATTAAATCTTTAAGATGAAAGGATTTAAAGGGAAAAAAAAGAAACAAGTGAGAAATTGAAAACTTGGTTCAAGAAAACCACGTTTCTTTCACTCCACTTTTCTCGTGGAAAATGCTTGTAAATATGATTTCTATCATTCTATCCAGCTTTTCGATTATATATTTCTTTTCGGAAAAACATTATCAAATTCATTAGTATGCAAAGCAAGTTAAGCGACTTTATCATGGGTTCCAATTAGTTTGAGATCAGCAGGCCAAATTCATTATTTTGAAGCAGGCACCCTAGGGGAGCCCGTGACCCCAGAAAAATAATGATTTTTAGTCTAAATGGAATATATTATATGCAAGTATATGCAAAATTCTTGAATATTTTGATGAATCGACTGCAAGATACGCGAGTTTGATAACAGGTTTATTCAATTTGGATCACTTTTTCTCAACATGCACATAATCATTGTGATTGTATTTTTTACCAGTGATTGATTTCACAATATTGCTATAAATAGATACTCACTAAGAGATATTTCTGTAAAATCAACTACATTGTAAGAGACTCTACACAACGAAAATGACAATTTAATCAAGAGTGCGTTACTCGGCAAAAAAGATTCTTATGCCATAATTTATACATGGCAACATGGCATAAATATACATTATCACAGACATTGTCAGTAGAAAATGGTGTTTACTTCATGTAACAAACATTTTATCATGTACATGTTATATAACGATGAATTTAATTATTTTCCATCGATTTCAACCAATTCTAACCATATTGTTATTCTCATGTCAGCTGAATGTGATTTATGAAAATTCTTATTCCATACTTTAAGACAAAATAATGTAAAAAAAAGGATTAATTTGCGTATTTTGACACACAATTTGACACAATTTCCAAATTATATACACTGTGCACTGTCATTTATACATTATTTGTAAATTGCGTCACTACCTTATGCTAGCTTAAACCCCATAATTCGTAGACAAGAAAAAAAAATACTTCTACCATTTTGACAACTTAAATTTACACGAACATCATCACAATCTGAAACTCTTTCATACTCTAAAGCTGTTACAAATTTGATTATAAATATTTGAAACTTGTATTATGTAAGAACAGAAAATTAAATTTTGAAATATGAAAATCCCTTGAGAGTCATCAATAGTCAAAGACAAAGTTTTAGTAAGAAATAATGGAATTAACTATAAATGAAACACCTACGATTTAGCTGACCTTTGTGATTTTTGTCATACATTATGTAACAAATTCTGAAATGAAAATCAAATTAATTAAAAAAAAATTAAGCCATTGATTTTAATCTAATTTATGACATATTGTTGTTGTTGTTGTTAGTAAATCTTATGTAATGGCGCAAGCTTGATTAGAAGACTTATAGACATATATTTGAATGCGAAAGATTGCAAGAGCAAAACAACAGAAAGAAACATTTAATACGTTATTAAAACAATTTAATTACGTATGTAAATATTCATGATTACTTAAAAATGACATCGTCATATTGTCACCCGGATTCAGTGACAGTTCTTCTCAAATTCATCATTTAACCTTATGAAGTTAACTTCATGTATTTAACTTTCATGAAATCACAATTACATTTTAGCATCATTTTTGATCTGATTCACACAGGTCGGACATGTATTATAATTGTAAACCATAAAAAAGTGAATTTGTGAAGGTTAAATCGTAAATTCTTAAATTCATGAAGTGTTAATATCTGGAAGTAAGTGATTCTGAATTTCTGTTAAAAACGTTGAAATTGCGAAGATCAAACAATAAACTTTTAATATTAACATTTCAAACCTGTTTTATGTACTTTCGAACTTAATATTTTCTTTGCATAGGTAAATCAATGCAATCACAAAGGCCTACAGATGAGGTCATAAAATTATGTTTGCGCGTCTTCTATAATTATATAGAACTAATAACACATCCAGTAATAAATAATTTGGAGGAAATATTACAAGAGCACATCACAGTATTTTTTTTATCTTGATATAACCTCAGTGTATTTTGTTTTTCTTTTTGTATTACTCTGTGTGTGTGTGTGTGTGTGTGTGTTGGTGTGTGTGTGTGTGTGTGTGCGTGTGTGTGTGTGTGTGTGTGTGTGTGTGTGGCTGATTTTTTTATATTGATTTTATACGCAATTTGTAAACTTTTTATTAGGCCTGGACTGCGTTTAAATAGATAAAAACAGAATATCTAAAGAACGCCAAAAACGACAAAATTGAAAATATTGCAGGCTTGGTTTGATTGAGACTATCTTCATGGACGGTACTGGAAACTGGAAAGTGCAAGTTTACATCCACACACCCTAACACTGGCTTAAGCAGAATTTAACATTTTATGGTGATGGTGAAATTTTGAATTAAGAAACATTCGCAGATGTGTTAAATATCTTTTGGATGGTTAACATGTATAAGATCTTCTTAAATGCATCTGTATTTTAATCGGTTGTCACTTCGATATAGAACTAATTGATCTCGTACATTATGTCGTTCATTTCAATTTTTAGAATAAGAAAATAACTCTAAATACACCAAAACGGCAAGATTGAAAACGTTGCGGGCTGGATTTGATAAGACCTGTTCATTGTTATCAAATTTACATATTTCTCTGGGTTTCTTTGCTGTTATTGTATTTTGTTGTTGTTGTTGTTGCTTTTTGTTTCGTTTGTTTTTTTTGTTGTCCTTTTGTTCTAAGAAAGAGGGCACTATTTTTACTGTTTGCTTTAGTCTGGGATAGACCTTTGAAATAAGTGTATTTGTAAAAACAATATACATGTATAGTTAAAATCTTGTTAAAGAAAAAATAATACGCTGACAAGAAAACCGACAGTTTAGTTTCATAATCATTTTGACGCCTAGAACACATTTTTATAAATGTTTTATGCCGTACTTCACTGAAATTATAATTAAATTGTATTGAATATGTCATGCTTTTTTTTCCAAGCAATCGTGTTTTCGAGAGAAATTACAGGAAATTACGTTTCGATTTTATTCAATAATACTGCACTTTTAAGGGAAAAAAAGAGATAATTTCTGCTGAAGAATTGATTTTGTTGATTGTTTGCAAGAATATGGATTAATCTTACATCTGAAAGTGTTTTAACTATCATCTCATACACGAGTATAACCCAATTGTTGTTCTTAATTATGTTATACATGCACATTGAACGCTTCCCTTCACGTTGATTTATTTATCGACTGATCGATTATTTAGCTGGTTAGTTAGTGAGTCGATTGTTTGACTGGTTGGTTGATTGATTGATTGACCGGGCGAATAATTGAACATATCTGAGACTAGTATAATTATCAATTCTAAAAGCCAGGTGACATTTCATGCAAATAGAAAGATCAATGAATTATATGTTTGTATATATAAGGTTAGACCTTTGAAAGAATATTAGTTAATAGCAATTAAAACAATGCAATAACAGAAGATTGTATATACTGCTTGTTGCATGGTATATCTTTATATAAGTTCAACATGACCTGTGTAATTTTACTTTCGATATTAGACACATCGGCGAGGATTATATAGCAAACAAACGTTAATACATGCACAAAGTCAAATAACCTGACAAAATATCTTTACAACGAATTTATAAGGTTGCACGTCTTTTTCTTTTTACACTTAATTATAATAAATTAAATTGTTACATCGGTCTATATAGATAATATAATCGTAAAATTTGTCAAAACAAATCGACGACAAAAACGTTCACTTTGTTAATCATAACGTATTGATAAGGTGTTTTCATATTGGTGACTTTATTATTTGATTTACTAATATCAAAATGCTTCATGCCGTATATGCTTTTTTAGTTCAATTTTCATATTGGTCTAGCCAGTCTCGTATTGGCCTTCTGTTACTTCATATATTGGCACTAAAAACCAAATTTATTATCCAATATTTCATAATTATGATATAAACTTTAACCAGCATCCCTAGCATTCAAGTTCATTTAATTACGATACAATTTCAATGCAATGATTTTGTATTGCTTTAAATTTCATAATATTTAAACATGTGAAATAAAATACACTTGATCAATGCTATTTCTGATAGTAAATGGTATGCTTTTTTCGAAAGTAATTTTCTCTTTATATCCTATAAATGAATTTTCTGTGTAGACATAACATGTCAATTTTCATTTTATGGCAAATTTACCTAATATTCAGATAGGGACGCTGTTATGCAA